>NC_081561.1:147729121-147736804 GCF_022355385.1 Mustela nigripes | reverse complement strand
GGTGGGCTTTAGGCGGGGGAGAGACAAGAGCTGCTGGGGGGGGGGGGACACTGAGGAAGGGAACCAAGCTCCCATCAGCGGCAGACGCGGGGGAGGGGGCTCTAGGCAGGTGATGGTGGGTTGTCTGGGGAAGGAAGAGTGTGAGTGTGCGATGAAGACTAGGTCTAGATGTCCGCACGGCAGGCTGAGACTCACTCGTCAGCACCTGACGTTGAGCGCAGGCTGTAGAAGGTGTACGAAGACTAGCTCCTGGTTCCTTCGGTCAAGGGCAGGCCCAGGCATCAGAGACAGGACACTGGAGGCGAGGGTTAGCCCAGGGAGGAGAAAGACAGGCCTGTACTCGGCTCAGAGGGGAAGGCTAGTGGTCAGGAATTCCAAACAAACTTTGCCAAAATTTACTGTGTAAATTCCATTATTTCATCGGTTATCAAGGAGAAAATCTCCCTAATTCCCTTCTGCATGGAGGAGCTCAAAACCCTTTGAACATGCTGCCACCTGTCATGTAATAAAAGAAGTGATAAACTTAAATTATTCTAAATTGTTTCCAGGAAAAGAATATAAATAGGGGGCCTGGGTGGTTCTGTCAGTCAAGCATCTGCCTTGGGCTCAGGTCATGATCTAGGGATGCTGGGATCCAGCCCCGTCGGGCTGCCTGCTGGGCGAGCCCTCCTCAGGGAGCCTGATTCTCCCTCCCCTGCTCCCCCTGCTTGCACGCTCTCTCTCTCACAACCACACACACAAATAAAAACAAATAAATAAATCTTTTAAAAGAGAATAGAAGTCTCTAGAAGTCCACTGGAGACTGCAGGCACATGTCTCTGGTGAACCAGTTATACCCGGACAGTAGGCGGACACAGAGGGTCTTCATTAAAACGTTGTCATTTACTGTCTACAGTGAGCCGTGATGTAAGCCCTGCGCACGCAGTCCGTGGACTCTGTCGGCACCGGCACCGCGTATCACCATTACTATTCCTAGGGCCGCTGGGCTGGGGCCCAGCAGGCTGTACCTGAGATCAGATCCTGCTCAGAAAGCTTAGGAATGCAATGATGCAGCCCAAGTAGGCAGACTGAGGTTAGGGAGCGGGGAGAGGAGCTGTGCCTAACGCCCCCCATCAGTAGCAGGGCGTACAGAGCTGAGTGAATATGCTACCTAGTGAGAAGGGAGGCCTGAGGGGCGGGAGCACTGCCCTGCTGTGCTCCCCAAGAGAGAAATCAGTGAGGGAGTCACAGGGAGGGTGAAGGGGAGGGAGCGAGGGGGAGGGGGAGGGGCAGGGAGGAAGTGGTGGGGAGGAGGGGGGAGGGGGGAGAGGAGAGAGAAGGTGGGAGGAAGTATTGGGGGCGGGGAGGAGAGCAGTGATGGGGGAGGGGGAACTGCTCTGACCCTGCGACCAGGAGAGGAGACGGGTCTTGTTCAGCCTTTTCGGGGTCTGCAGCTGGAGTTCCTCTTTCAGCTAAACCGCAAGTCTCCATCTTGTTTCTTTGAGCAGCTTTAGAAGATACGTAAGTCACTACAGTATTAGTTCAGTGGCTTCTTTCTTTTTTTTTTTTTTTAAAAGACTTTATTTATTTATTTGACAGACAGAGATCACAAGCAGGCAGCGAGGCAGGCAGAGAGAGAGGGGAGGAAGCAGGCTCGATGTGGGGCTCGATCCCAGGACCCTGGGATCATGGCTTGAGCCGAAGGCAGAGGCTTTAACCCACTGAGCCACCCAGGCGCCCCAAGTGGCGGCTTTATCTTGAGTTCAGGTAACGCCTCACCTGCTCCCAGACAGTAGTTGACCGTGGGGGAATTTGCCCTAAACCGTGTGTGTTTCCTGCGTCACGAAGGCAATCAAGTAGAAGCTCCTTGAAGAACTTGAGGCTGAGGACGTCACTGTACGTTCATAAATGTGAGATTTTTAATACCGTTGCTTAAAATCTACTTAGTCGTTGAAAGGAAACATACTGCGGAATTCAAAGACTTCAAAGAAGCTTTACATTAAGGGGAAAGGCGTGGAAAACGTTTGTGTAGAGACGTAAGGGAGACAATAACGCATTAATCTCCGTATCTCACAAAGCTGATGGATTAAAGGTTAAAAAATATTTAAAACAAAACAATGAAAAAGATCCCTTAATTATGTGCCTCCCATCTAGCCTGTTGTTTTCACTAATTTAGTCTCCGTGTTTTATTGGCGAACACTGGGAGAGAGAAACAACTGTACAGCGGGTAATTATGCTTTATGCAAACAACTCAATAAATTACTCTTTTATCACAGCTTCATCGAGGAATAATTCACATTTCACGCATTCCCTCATTTGAAGTGTGCGACTCGGAGCACCTGCGGGGCTCAGTCAGTTGCATGTGACTCTGGGTGTTGGCTCAGGTCAGGAGCTCAGGGTGGTGGGATGGAGCCCCACACTGGGCTCGGCGCTGGGTGCTGAGCCTGCTTGGGACTTTCTCTTTCCGTCTCTCCATGCTCCACCGTTCCTGCATGCACTCTCTCTAAAAATAAATAAATAAATACAAATATAGCGTAAAATTCAATGATTTTTGTATATTTAAAGAGTTGTACAGCATCGCCATCCTCTGATTTTAGAATTTTGTTGTGCTTCCTACAAGGAACCCAGGAACCCACACCCACTAACAGTCACAGAAGCCCCGGGCAGCCGCTAGTCTACGTTAGGTCTCTGTAATGTTGCCCATTCTGACCTCCCCCTGTAACTCGGACTCTTTCAACAGGGGGTCTCCTGTGACCGGCGTCTGTCCCTGAGCATCACGTTGTCAAGGGTTGTCAGTGCCCGAGTGTGTGTCAGACTTGGCGTCTCACTAGGGTGAAGGTGTTACTGTCGCTGCAGACTGTTTATGGGCTGACGGACACGTGGGTCTCTTTCCAGCTCCTGCTCTCATGAATAACACTGCTCTCTGCACAAAGTCAAGTTTTTGTGCGAGCCTGTGTTTATTCAGCGTGTCTGTGATCTGATCGACACCAGCAAGTGAAGACAACTTGCCCTCTAAGGAAAGAAGGGCCTGGACTCGGGCTGCAGAAGCGAAGGGGCACGGAAGGTGGTGGGAGACGGTCGTGAGCCACAGACACAAACTCCTTCCCCAGATTCTGAGAGTGAATTCTGGAGGCTGCTGTGGGGAAATTCCTTCGGACACGCCACCTGCCTGTCCCTGCATAGAACGGCCTGGATCCTTCACATCCCGGAACGGAATGAGCAGAGCGCACGTGGAGTCGCTTCTGAGCCCACGTTCGGGGAGGGCAGCGCCGCCTCTCCCCAGGCCAGCCCTCCTGGCCTTGGGGGGCTCCGGGGTGTTTGAACAGAGCTGGGAATGAACGAGGTTCTCTGAGGTCTAGAGGTTTCCACAAATGTCTTAGAGATTGTGTAGAAGTCGGTGACACGCTGGGAGGGAGGACTTGTTTCCGCCCGTTGGGCGCGTTCATCACTCCTTACTGAAATGACTCGGTTCGTGATTCCAACAAGGACTTACGGACGGCAGACTGCGTGGCAGTTAAGAGCATGGACTTTCGGGGCACCTGGGTGGCTCAGTGGGTTAAGCCACTGCCTTCGGCTCGGATCATGGTCTCAGGGTCCTGGGATCGAGTCCCGCATCGGGCTCTCTGCTCGGCAGGGAGCCTGCTTCCCTCTCTCTCTCTCTCTGCCTGCCTCTCCATCTACTTGTGATTTCTCTCTGTCAAATAAATAAATAAAATCTTAAAAAAGAGCATGGACTTTCGAACCACCTTGCCCAGGTTCAAATCCACTTCCCCGTTGTGTGGACCGTAGCCCGTTCCCTGATCTCTCTGCGCCGTGGTTTTCGGATTGTCTGCGGGGTAGAACTCTGTGCGTGAACAGGTGCGGTTCTAGAAGATGGCGAGACGGCATCGATGTCTGAAACACAGAAGCACGGCCAGAGTGGTAACCGCTCCTTCTGTGGCCTGTGCAGCCTCATTTCCTTTCTTCTGTCCTCTGGGCTAGTTTCTGGGTATTTTAAACTCTCCCTGCGAGGTGATTCATTCCAGGAAAAGTTTGCTGGTTCACCCACAGCCATAGCAGCGATCTGGTTCCCATAATGGTCCCCCCAATATTTATACAATGTCACTTCTTTACGTAAAATCGAGTTAAATAAAATAGGGGAAAAAAGGTATTGAATGACAGCAATACCGGAGGCAAAAGCTAGGAAAGGCACTTCTACGGTCGCAGACAGGAGCGAAGCCACCAGAGGGCAGTGCCCGCGCAGACAAGAAACGGCCCTGCTCCGCAGGTTTTCGTGTACTGGTCCAGCAAAGGAGGGTCTAAGGAGGAAGCAGATGCCACTGGGATCAGCTCGCGGACCCGCTTTCAAATGAGATGTTCCTCAATACCGAGAACAATGCGAAGGTCTTCTTTCCGCTACTTCTGAATATTTATTTATTTGGCCTTATGGTGTGTAGCCCTCTTTATGAATTTCTTTTTTTTTTTTAATAGTACTTTATTTATTTATTTGACAGAGATCACAAGTAGGCAGAGAGGCAGAGAGAAAGGAGGAAGCAGGCTCCCCGCAGAGCAGAAAACCCCATGTGGGGCTCGATCCCAGGACCCTGGGATCATGACCTGAGCCGAAGGCAGAGGCTTAACCCACTGAGCCACCCAGGCGCCCTCTTTATGAATTTCTATTTTACTGAACTTTTTAAAACTTTTGAAAGTAATCTCCAAACCCAGCATGGGGCTTGAACCCAAAACCCGGAGACCAAGAGTCCCCCGCTCCACCGACGAGCCAGCCAGTGCCCCTCCTCTCTATGAATTTGATTATCTTGTTGCTAAGTTCATGTGCACACATAGTCGATCAGTAGCAGAACCGCATATGCCTGAGTACCTCACCAGCACATGGTGTGTTCAAACCCCGGAAGTACACATTCTCTGTGCTGTAGAAGCGGTCTGTATACTACTCATACTTGAAGACTTAGGACTTTTAAAAATTACTTGGAATTGTTGTTATTTTTGAGTCACGGTTTTCATCCATTAGTTAAATATCTTTGACATGGAAGCTCAGAATTTAATAAATAAATTAATTAAAACCATCAGGAGGCTCCTGGGTGGCTCAGTTTGTTGGGCATCTGACACTTGATTTCAGCTCAGGTCATGATCGGTGGGTTGTGGGATCGAGCCCCGCGTGGAGCCCTGCTGCCTCCGTGCTGGCGGGGATTCTGCTTTGTTCTCTCTCTCTGCTCCTCCCCCACCCTGTGTGATCCTCTCCCTCCCTCTCGCTCTCTATCAAATAAACAAATCAATAAAATCTTAAAGAAAAAAACCCATTAGATGCCCGGACAGTTTTAATTCCCAAATGGATCTGAATTCATTCTCTACAACGTGAGTGAAATAGAAAATTGTTCTAAAGAAAAGATTCACAGTAGCCATACTCTCAGTTTCAAAGGGGAAGAAACACTTTACTGATATGATAAATATCTAAAAGAAACAGAACGAAGAACAGGGAAATCTGTGCACAGGTGAGGGCAGGAGTGAGCAGGAAAGGAGAATGAGACACGAGTTCCATCAAACGGGGACTTGCAGCATCCAGCCCTAGCCGCTGGGGAAGCCCGCGGAGGCAGCCAGGCTGGAGTCCCAGGGAGAGCCTGGGACGAATGTCCTCCCCTCAGGGGAGACTCCTAACTAACCATCCCATAAGGGCCGTATTTATTGGGCAGATGACAGGGTCTGAAGTTAAACATCTGTTCACCTATGTGCAGTTTGGAGGGAGCTGCATTCCCAAATTTTCATGTTTTTGCATATTCAAGAAGCCTGGGCTGGGCGTCCTGGCCTCCCTCCTGGATTTCAGCCCGGGTGTCCGGCGCAGCCCGGAGCCGGAGGGGGTGTAAGGCAAGATTCAGAGTCCTTGACGTCCAGACCAGAAGGGTTCGTTCTGACCTGGGGACCAGCTAATGTCACTAACCAGGCTCCTGAGGTCACTAATGCAGCCCGTGTCTCACACACATTTCTTAACCCGCCCCCCGCCCCCGCAGGTCCAGGTGGTGACTTGGGCAGGACAGATCATAGACACCTCCACCCATACAAGAATTAGGCTGATTTATTTGGTGAATCTAAAAACTATTCATGAAGCTTAAAATACACACAGCACACTAAGATCACGATATGTTCATTGAAAGAACCCCTTAGCCTCTTAAAATGTGTTTCATATATATTGGCGTACATACATGTACCAAACTCCTCCTTTTGCCTTTGACTTGCGTTTTAAGTTTGTGTTTCCCGAAGGACTATCAACTGATGTCCCTTCTTCTGTTTATTAGCTGTAGGCACTTGATCCCCTGAGACTTTGCCCGTTTTCATAGTAGCTTGTCTTCTGTTGATTTCTACAAGTTCTTTTTTTTTCTTTTAAAGATTTTATTTATTCATTTGAGAGAGAGACAGAGCACAAGCAGGGAGACAGGCAGAGGGAGAGGGAGAAGCAGACTCCCCGCTGAGCAGAGAGCCTGATGCGGGACTCGATCCCAGGACCCTGGAACTATGACCTGAGCCGAAGGCAGATGCTCAACCCACCGAGCCACTCAGGCGCCCCTACAAGTTCTTTATATAGTATGGATACCAGTCCTTTTCCAGTAATGTGTGTTGCAGATTATGTCCTATCTCTTCAATTTCCTTGTGTTGTCAGAAATTTAAAAATTTTAATGTAGTTATATTTACTATCCTTTTTATGGTTACTACTTTCTGGTCATTGTTTTTTTTAGAAATCCTGCATAACCCAAGATTAGAAATACAGTGTTCTAGGTGTTCTTCTAAAGTTTTGAGGGTTTGCTTTTCCTATTTAAATCCTTACTCTCTGAAATTACTTTCTGTGTATGGAGGGCAGGAGGGATCCGATGTCATTCTTCCACACACAAAACCAATGATCCCAGCACAATTTATATTGAAAGGGCCCTTCTTCGCCATGTACCTGCAATGTTGTGTCTAACATAAATCACAATTCCGAACATACCTGAGTTTCCCCCTGGGGTCTGTATTCTACTCAGTGTTATGTTGGTTTATAGCTGCACCAAAAAGTTATGGTAACAGTATAGTATGTTCTGATGTAGGACAGGGCCCTCTTTCGCTTTATTCCTCTTTTTCAGGAATGCTCTGGCTGCTCTCGGCGCCGCTACACATCGAGACGTTACATGGCTTTATCAACGTCCTTGAAAACACTTAACGGATTCTAACTGTGTCTGAGCATTAACCTCTAAAAATAAAACTATCCCGATGCCCGGGTGGCTCAGTGGGTTGAGCCTCTGCCTCCAGCTCAGGTCATGGTGTCAGGGTTCTGGGATCGAGCCCCGCATAGGGCTCTCCGCTCAGCCAGGAGCCAGCTTCCCCTCTCTCTCTGCCTGTCTGCCTGCTTGCGATCTCTGTCCGTCAAATAAATAAATAAATAAAATCTTAAATGAATAAATAAATAAAAGTGTGGATTATTTTATTAGCCAAAAAATGGGCTTATTCCGGAAGAGCAGGGAATTAACCCCCGACGCACCAACCACGAGGGCCAGAGAACAGAGAAGCCCCGCGTCCCCAGAGCACAGGGCCCCTGGGCAGGCCTGTTGTAAACGAAGAGGGGATTGGATGAAACTGAGAGTTTGAAGGATCGTGGCTCCTCATTGGCTGCGCCGTTGCTGGGGGAGGAGGAAGCGTCTCTTCCTCCGCGGGGATCCTAAGTTAGTAACTAATGCGGTGTCC
>NC_081561.1:147704139-147729111 GCF_022355385.1 Mustela nigripes | reverse complement strand
GGGTGCGGCACCGCGGGGGGTGCGGCACCGCGGGGGGTGCGGCACCGCGGGGGGTGCGGCACCGCGGGGGGTGCGCCCGGGAGCGCCCCCTGCTGGCCTCGCTCTGGCTCTAACCGAGACTTGCAAGCGGAGAGCGGAGAGCGGACCACAGAAGAGAGAGCAGAACCGTGAAATTAGGAGCGCCACCCTAAATAAACCTTCCCTGCCCCATGCTCGAGACAGCCAGTGTTACCCAAAGACGACCAGCAGACGAGGATTAAGGCCAAACCCCAAAGTCCTGATAAGGAAAAATGAAGATGAACAGCAGCCCTGTGGGCAACAAATCATGCCGGAAAGTCAGCGTCCAGCAGCCGGACGCCGTGATGTTTTTAAATGACTTGTACCGCCACGAAGAATATCCTCCTCGGAAAGACCGAAGTAAGTTAGCAGACAGAAAAACGGTGGATGATAGGAAAAGTGACACTTCGGTTAAAGCAAAACTCAGAAAGAGGTGGGAAATGCAGGAAAGAATTAATTTTAAAAAATGTTTTTTTCAGAAATGGAAGGCATGAACAGACATTTCTGCAAAGTAGACATCCAGGTGGCCAACAGACACATGAAGAAATGCTCCACATCACTCGGCATCAGGGAAATACAGATCAAAACCACAGTGAGATCCTACCTCACACCAGTCAGAACGGCTAAAAATAACCAGTCAGGAAACTGGCCAGGATGCAGAGAAAGGGGAACCCTCCTACACTGTTGGTGGAATGCAAGCTGGTGCACCACTCTGGAAAGCACTCTTGTTCCTCAAAATGTTGAAAATAGAACTGTCCTGCAACCCAGCAATCGCACTGCTGGGTATTTACCCCAAAGATACAGATGTAGTGATCTGAAGGGGCACATGCACCCGAATGTTCATAGCAGCAACGTCCACAATAGCCAAACTATGGAAAGAACTTAGATGTCCATCAGCAGATGAATGAATAAAGAAGTGGTTCATATATATGATGTAATACTATGCGGCCGTCAAAAAACGAAATTTTGCCGTTTGCAAGGACATGGGTGGAGCTAGAGGGTGCTATGTTAAGCAAACTAAGTCAATCAGAGGAAGGCAATTATCCTATGATCTCCACATGTGGAATTTAAGAAACAAAACAGAGGGTCAGAGAGAGGAAAAAAATAAGATAAAATCAGAGAGGCAGAAAAAGCATAAGAGACTCTTAAGCATAGGAAGCAGACTGAGGGTTGCTGGAGGGGAGGGGGTGGGGGTTGGGGAACTGGGTGATGGACATGAAGGAGGAGACCTGATGAATCGGGCACGGGTGTTACAGAAGCCTGATGAATCACTGACCTCTACCTCTGGAACCAATAGTACCTTACATGTTCATTGAATTGAAATAAAAATTTAAAAATTTATTTCAGAAATGAAGAGAAATAACATAAAAGTCAATAAAGAGAACTGACAGTGCATTAAGAGAAGGTGAGAAAACGGGACTATCTGGAAAGAGCCGGGCGGTGACCAGAAGGACGGCTGGCCAGAGCGCTCCAGATCCTGTGTTTCTCCAGAAGGCAGAGGGAGCGGAGGTGGGGAGATGAAGATTGTCCCAGGCCAACTAGGGGAGCCCAGGCTGGTGACACGGTTCTTAAGTGTGGGCCAGTCCCCCGGGCTGTCGTGACGAGACACACACATGTCGGAAGGGAGGCGTCAATGTGAGTCGTGGGAGGACAGGTGTGCAGAGATTTACACACAAACGTGTCCGACTGGGAGCGGGCTGGTGGACTATCCCCGAGCCAGCCTAAAGGATAGGAACCTGCTGCTCTGCTGATAGGCTTGGAAGATCGTAATTAGGCTCTTTTTACCTTTCCTTTTGGTGAGCTTAAGGAGCTGTGGTAGAAGAGTATCACAGAGTCACCCACGATCACCTCTAGGGAAAGCGAAAATTACACAGGAGAGTGATACATTGTATTCGACTAGTCTCAACAGGAAACTCTACTTCCATTTTCGGGTGAGCTAAATAATTAACAGTGTTTGAACTCTTACTGCCTGGAAAGAAAGAGGAGAATTGGGGGACCTGGTTGAAATAGGCCGTTAAATCCTTGTCCTCCCTCACCGGGCGACCACGAAGGATGCTCAAGGTGACGTGGGGACAGTGGTAAGAGTGAGCACAGTCAGAACGATGGAGGAAAACGTGCAGTGACCGCAGGGGCAGGCAGAGATGGCCTCTGGAGGAGCAGTACGTGCCTCGGAACTGTTCCTAATTCACCTGAATGAACATTTCACAGAACTGAAAGCAGAATAAAACCAATTAGTATTTTAAATATTTTATATTTAAATATAATAAATAAAATAAATATAATTAATAATATAAAATATATAATAATATAATATAAATAATAATATAATCATATATAATAAATAAATAATAAATAAAATAAATTAGTATTTTAAATATTAGACACAAAATCTGCCCCACTTTTATCTCTCCATATAAAAGTTTTGTTTTTCTTTAAAAATATTTATTTTACTTATTCTTATTTTTTTTTTAAGTAGGCTCCATGCCCAACGTGGAGCCCCATGCAGGGTTTGAATTCATGACCTTGAGATCAAGACCTGAGCTGAGATCAAGTTGGACACTTAACCAGCTGAGCCACCCAGCTCTCATATTTTTTAATGAAAAAATACTTTTATTAAGTAAAAATATTGTAACAAGTGAAATAATATTATACTTTCAATTTTCAATTTGCTAACTTCTTGTGTTTAATATATATTTTAAAGTCATTTTCCTGTGGCAAGGTCACTGACTTCCAAATGTCATGATGGAGGCTAAATTATTCTGATGGTCATTTCATGCAGCTAGAAAGATTTTAACTGGGGGATTGGATTTAACATTTTTCTGTATACTTTGTCCTACCTTGGTTCATAATTCTTTTTTTTTTTTAATATTTATTTGTTTATTTGAGAGAGAGAGAATGTGTGTGTATGGTTGCGTGTGCACACAAATGGTGGGAAGGGGCAGAGGGAGAGAATCTTCCAGCAGACCCCCACTGAGTGGAGAACCAGCTCTGGGCTCCATCCCACGACCTATGAGATCATGACCTGAACTGAAACCCAGAGTCAGATGCCCAATGGACAGAGTGACCCAGGTGCCCCTTGCCTGATTTTTGGCCAGTGACCAAGTCTTATCCCTTAATGTCCTAGCCGACATCCTAGAATAGCTAAGGTGTGTGACTTTACTTGGATGGACATGAAGAAACCAGAAAACACAGGTTTATATGTCTGGATTTTAATTTTTAAAAATTAGATTCCTGTTTATAAAAGTAGCATGTAGTCATTATAAAACAAGTGAAGATAAAACAAATACAAGGAAAATGTTTTCAGGCTTTTGTCAATGTACACACATATGTATACGTACATGTTTATATCAGCTACTTAAGACAAAACAAGCATTTTTTTTTTTAACTTTTGGTTTAAATCCCAGTTATTAGCGTACAGTGTAATATCAGTGTCCGGCGTACAATACAGTGACTCATCCCTTCCGTGCGTCACCGGTGCTCGTCACAGGTGCCCCCTTCATCCCCATCCCCTGTTCCCCACCCCCACCCTTCTGTAACCGTCAGAGAGTTCTCTGTAGTTAAGAGTCTGCTTCTTGGTTTGTCTCTTTTTTTTTTTTTTTTACTAATTTTTTTGTTTTGAAGTTCCACACAGGAGTGACATCATGCAGCATCTGTCTTCTGCCTGATTCATTTTGCTTAGCACACTACCCTCCAGCTCCATCCACGTGGTTGCAAACGGCAAGATTTCATCCTTGCTTATGGCCCATCGATATTCCGTTATTAGTGCACCCCCAGCTCCGGCGGCCTCAGGGCCCGGCCATGGGCACAGACTGAAGCCGGCTTGAGTCCTCCCAACGGTCGCATCAGGGACAGCCACCCCCACGGGGCTTCCCCCAAGTCTGTGTGTGTGATAAAGTCATTGTTGGCTCATGCTGCACAGCACGGGGTCCTACCCGGCAAAGGGACAGAAACACTAGGACATGGTCCTGAGCCTGGAGAGAAGAAGACAGAACCAGGGTGCTTCTGAGATGGCGTCAGTAGCATGTGTGGGAAGACGGCCAGGAGGCTGCTTGAGAGGGGCTTAGGCCAATACACAGACCGTGGCTTAGGAAAACGGTGGTGCCCGTGTCCGAGACCATCTTTTTCTTCTAACTTGCATTTACCCGGTACTTTTCCATGCGTGACTTCATTTCCTCATATCCGCAGGTGGACGAGTGCCGCAGGCAGGCAGCAAGCAAGGGGACTGCATCACCGCCCTAAGCCACCTGCTCCGGAGCCCGGGCCTGGGTTGGGGCACTGGGTGTAGACCTTCGACCTCTTTCTCCACCGCATAGCACTCCTTGCTCTTGGGTTTGCAGACAATTCATGCAACACACAGGGACTTGTACTTAATAACAGTCAATAACCATTCAGCATTTCCATCAACGGGTCCCTCAAGCTGGAGGAGCGTGAACATGTTCAGAGCCACCTCTGATTTGGGCAGTGGGTTCCTAAACCTGGCCCCTCCGAAGCCAGCTGCCGGTTTTCCTGCAGGACTGTTTGAGTACAAGCCCTCCACTGCCCTCGGTGGCAAGGTACCAATGATTGGTGTCAAGGCAGGAGCCACCTTCTGTCAGCTTGTCTCGGGTAAGAACTAGTGGTCAGCCTTCCATACATGCCACCTCTGAAAAGACAGGAAATAAGCAGTTTTCTTTGATCCCCTAACGCAAGTGTCTCCCTTCTAGCTTCACTCTCTGCGCTAATCTGTACTTCGGAGGAGCGGGTCGTGGCTGCCGGCGCAGGGACTTGAGCAAATTGCTGAGCTCAACCATTGGAGCAGCGTGTGGCTTGCTTTATCAAGGGGACATTCGTGACTGTGGACGGACACTGTTCACGGTCACACTGTCACAGTTGCCGCTGTGCTGACACTGAGCCCTCATCCCTACCAGAGACCTCTTAATAAAATTAGTGAATGATAAATAACAAAAGTCACTAAAATAACATTGTGTGAGGTCGTCCTCCAGGAGCGCTCCAGCTGTGAAGTGGAGTGTCAGCCTTGACAACACAGACGTGATGCCGGGAGGGCGGCCAGTTAGGACTCATGTCTGTGTGCCTGGCTTCGTTCGAAGGATTCCTCTTCCTAACACTGCACTTCTTGGAAAGGAGCCTTCTGAAGAGGGAGTCTTCTTCTGCTCTAGAAGGAAAAAAAAAAAAAAAAAAGATGTTCCCTTCCCCGGAGCCGCTCTCTGTAGCATACTGTCTTGGGGTGTCAAACCCTCTAGCACAACTGAGGGGCAGTTCAAGCAGAATACTCCGGAGGGAGTTTCCCAAAGAGCAAAGTCTCTTCCTCCTGAGGCTCCCTACCTGCTCCACAGAACCTGAAGCGATATGAAAGCCGGACATGATCCCTCAAAGTAGAAAGATAAGCTTTTCTCGAATCCAGAGTAAGCCTGAGTTGACCAACGGGTTTGACTCTGAGGACAGGATTGGGGCTCTGGCTGACATTCTCCATGAATTTAGTAAGTTGTTTTTTTTTTAAGATTTTATTTATTTATTTGACAGAGATCGCAAGCAGGCAGAGAGAGAAGGGGAAGCAGTCTCCCTGCTGAGCAGAGAGCCCAACGAGGGGCCCGATCCCAGGACCCTGAGACGATGACCTGAGCTGAAGGCAGAGGCTTTAACCCACTGAGCCACCCAGGTGCCCCAGAAAATATGTTTTTATAATGATTTAAATTTATGGTAATGTTTTCATGTAAACTCGCAAGTGGGTTTGTAGGCTTCCAAAACTATTTTAGAAGTTGGGCAGCAAAACCTTTGAAGTCCCTACATCACAGTGAAATGCCAGGCCTGGTTGGGCTTGTGTCTTAAATTAGGTCAGTTACAGGTGTCAGAGATGTTTGAAGTTAGAGGACTAGAGCTCTGGTTCTCAGCGGGGGCTGACTTTGCCCCTTGGGGACATTTGCAGTGTCTGGAGACATTTCCGGTTGCTCCAGCCAAGGGGGTGCTCCTGGGATCTGGTGGGGGAGGAGCCAGCAATGCTAACCACCTGCTATAGCCTCCGCCCCTGCACATCCAACGAGCATCTGAACCAAAGTGTCAAGGGTGCTGAGAATGAACCCTGACCCCAAAAGTCAAGTTTATTCAATACTAAACTATTGAAAGTACCATTTTAAAGTTCAATAAAAAGCAATTTTTATGAAATAGAATTAAAATTTAAACTACAGCAACAAATTTCAAGACAAGTCAGTTCCCATGCTACTGATTGTGATGAAGATTAGCGTATTAACTTTATTCACCCTTGCCCCTGGTGTGAGCATTCTAGAGTTCTGTCACGTAGACTGGGGAGAGGCTGCAGAGCCCTTGCCCCCACGGCAGGGTGAGGCTGCTCCCAGCGAAGCGGGAGGCCTGTGCTGCTGGCCCAGCTGCCCACCCAAACGCATTCTTATCTAAGAGAACAACAGGCAGAAACACTGCTTATCGAGACTTCAGTATTTTGAAGACTTTTTTTTTCCAAAAATGAATGAAGTTTAGACTGCTCCTTCAAGAAACACAGCTGACAACGTTTGTCCTCAATGCTAACACGGGAGCTTTCAAGTGAAAACTTCGGAAAGCTACGACGGGCGTGGCTGCTTGAAAGCTTCCTAATGTTTAAGGAGCTTTCTGCGGTCGTCCGTGTGACATGAATGAAGAGGATTCTGTGATACTGTGTCACGAGACACGTCTCCACCGGGGGAATCTGCATGGAACCCAGCGAGCCACGGCTTTCCGGATTCCCAGGACATGACGCTCCGGAGTCCTGCCTGCTGTCAGGCTTCCCGCTGCTGCCGTGACAGGCAGTCGGGCAGGGGGAAACAGCCTAGTGTGACAGTCCCCCTGGCTGAGACCAAGGCAGCGCCTCAGACTGAGGTCCTTTCTGGAGGCACCAGGGGAGGAGCTGTTCCCGCTTCTCTGCTCATGGAATGCGTCTCCATCCTCCAGCTGGCAGCAGTGGCTTGAGTCCTTCCCGGGCAGCGCGATGGACCCGAGGGTGCTGGAGTCCGAGGTCTGTGGTCGTAGTTTCAGATCCGGCATTGCAGCTAATCTTTTCTGAATTTTATACTCCAGAGCTTTTGTCTAGTATCTAAAAGGCCATTAAAAATACTCCCACCCTTTCCAGCTACATATGCGAGTGGGCCTGGATATTCTTTGTAAACTTTAACTGAGCAACCCACCGCCGCAGAG
This sequence comes from Mustela nigripes, assembly GCF_022355385.1. Taxonomy (NCBI): domain Eukaryota; kingdom Metazoa; phylum Chordata; class Mammalia; order Carnivora; family Mustelidae; genus Mustela; species Mustela nigripes. The sequence goes on along the minus strand of NC_081561.1, from coordinate 147,721,875 downwards.
CGAATGCAGAAACAGATACAAGAATCCAACTTTCCTTCGTCAAGCCAGACACTGAGGAGATGTGCAAACATGTAAAAACAATGCCAGGCTTCCACAACATTGCTTTTATTTTGAAAAACATTGTTATTTGTCTTAAGATGTTATTGATATTTATGCATGAGGTGCTTATTATTTCTAAATCAATAAATGTTTAGAATGTTCTCAGTTTTAACTTCAAATAAGGTAAATATTATTAAATGTCACACATAGGAACAGACGTCCTTTGGCGTCCCCAGGAACTGTCAGGATGTCGGGGATCCTGAGACCACAAAGTCTGAGGGATGCTGTCTCCAAGGATCAGGCAACCCTGAGGCAGGCCTGTGGAATGACGCTGCGGGGAGACGTTGGAAGGGCCTGTCAAGATATTTTTTGCATTACTTCCAAGTTGTGGGTAACATTTCCTAAATATTTTCCAGAACATCCGTGCTGTAGGGCGTAGAGCCGTTTCTGAGGACTCAGGATACTGGCCCCCCCCCCAAGGACCCGCCTCCTTCTACACCTGCTGAATGTCTCACAGCCCCAGGCTCCTCCTCTGAGCGATGGACTTGAACCCCTGCTTTGTCTACCTATTGGAGTGTCAGAGACTGAATTATTATAGTAAAATGCTTTCGAATCCAGACATTGCTACGTAAATGGAAGTGTTCTGTTTTGTTCTGCTTGTAAGCAAATATAGAGGAAGGATAGCTTTTGGCTGAGTGGGTGAAACAGGGCAGAATTTATTAATTAGCAAATGCCTGTTAATTGCCTCCCCGGGGCCACAGAGCACTGTGCAAGAGTCAGCAGCCCCTGCTGGGTGCGAGGCGTTGGTAAGTTCGTGTCAGAGAGAGAGTGGTAACGTCTGCATCTGAGACTGTGTTTCCCGTGGCTGTAGGCTACAGAGAAGCTCGAATTCGGGTCAGGGTCGGGAAGGGTTAGATGAAGGGGCCAAGTTTCCAGCACAAAGATGAAAGCCGGTTTGAGTTTTGAGCAGTGGTGAGATTTGTTTCCTTTTTTACTGGGACGGGATTGACATGTAACATTGTATTAGCTTCCCAGGTACCAGGTCGTGACGTGACGTCTGTGTCCATTGCGAGGGACCACGGGAGGAAGTTTAGTAAACCTCTGCGACCACACACAGTTACACGGTTCCAGTTCTTGGGGCGAGAACCTTTCCCATCTGCTCTCTTAGCAGCTTCCCAGCATACAGGGGTCACCGACTGTGGTCTCCACGCCGCACGTTTTGATATGGGCAGGTTTGAAGCAGAGGGAAGTGGCGCCCAGCAGGGATGTCACAATCAAGGTGAAGACCCAGAGGGAAGGAGCATGATTCCGGTTTCTGAGCGCACGCACCTGGCGCCCTTGGAGGCCCCAGGGGTGCTGCTGGCCTGGCAGGAGGCAGCCTCCCCTCTCCCCCGCCCCCTAACTCTTGGCTTCCCCTGCGGTGTTCCACGCTGTGTTTACGCACAGGTACAGACGGTTAATTAATGATGAGGCGAATGACGCCCCCGCGACACAGACTTTTTAAGACGATGATGAAAGCCAAATTATGAGGAGCTCTTGTTTACTTTAAGCTACTTATGATAAATTATGAGTCACTACCTCAAGCCGGTCCAGGTACACTACGGCGTGGTTTGCCAGCTGCCGGGCCAGGTCAGCCCCGAGCAAAGGGCAAATTGCTTTAATGAGTAGCTGTGCGTTGGAGGAGGCGCTTAGACTACGCAGGGTCCCCTTTCTCATCTGTGTCCACATAAATGCTTGAAAGAGACGAAAGGGAAACACAAAGATGTGTCAAAATGGGAAGATCTGCCCTTCCATCGTGGACTTGACTCACGAATGAACCCGTGAGGCATTTTCTTCCAAACAAACTCCAAACGGATGGACTCGCACTACTTACTTCCTGGGCTTGGGTCTTTGCAAGGTCTGGGAAAACGTGGCTAGCCCAGAGGCAAAAAGCTCCGGGACGTGGTCTCTGAGTACGGATTTCCCGTAGTCAGAAGGACCCAGGCTGCCTGTCAACAAAGAGGCAGGAGTAGCAAAATGCATTTGAACTGCTGTGGAATCTGAGGCAAATACAGAACCAGGGACAGGCTCCGAACGATGAACGGGAGCCGTATACAGAAGGCATGAAGCCGTAGCACCGAACAAGTCAAAAGCAAAATACGCAGAAATGCAAGACCTTGTGGAGGTTGGGTGGGGGGTGTGCATGCCTTTCCTCCCCGAACCCAGAGGAGGCCCCATCTGCTTGTCTCCTGGGACGTCAGCATGGGTCATGCGGGGCTCACCCATCTGTCCCCTGTGCGTTTCCTCTGCTGCTCCTCTAGTGGTTCAGCTTCTCCGGCGATCCTCACCCAGGAGGTGTCATTGAGCATTCACAGATTTTAATGTACTTGGTGTGTTTCAATTCACTGCAGTTTTCTTTCTTTCTTTCTTTTTTAATGCTCAGAAAAATGTGCCTTTGCCAATGGGAGCCCCGCAGATGCACTCCTGAGCGGCGTGGCAGGGCCTGGCTGTGTTGGACGGCGTTCCCCCACCCCCACCCCCAGCCCATGGGGCTCCAGGCTCGGGGCTTGGAACGTCTCTGTGGAGAGGTAACAAGATTCCTGTCTGGCTGGCTCTGTGTCTCCTTTTTGCAGAAAACGCATCACGGGTTTATAATGCGTTTCGCAATTCAAATTGCACGTGACAGAACTTCTGAATTTGTAGTACGCTTCTTCATTTTCTGTTTTGGGTTGGCCCGGGCTGTCTCTCATTCCTACAACGTCCCTCGTGGCTTTCACCTCTCACTCCCTCTGTGTTCCATTTCCTTATTTTCTTAGCTTCACAGTAACAATGCTGTGCACTTGCTGACAAAGTGGACAGGGCCACGGCTCGGTCCCTTTCCAGTTCTTTCTGCCTCCGGATGTGTCCTGCTGGGCAGTCCAGTCAAATTACGGGGGCTAGAGTGAATTCCAAACACTCCGGACAGTGTAGGTGTGCCCCACCCCCCATTCCACACCGGCACACATTGCTTCCGGTTTGCTTTCCATTCTTCGGGGCTGCCTTTCTAAGAAGTACCTTGTGTTGCACAATTGTGTCACATGCACGCTGTTCCAAAGTTAAATGTGCGAGACAGCCACTCTCGAAGAGCACCCGTCCTGCATTCCCTCTGCCGAGAACCATTCGTTCCGGTTTCTAAGGCAAAGCTTAATGGTGTGCACAACCACATTTTAGACTCACTAGCTTTGTGGGTCACCAGTTCAGACAGGCCCACGACAGGATGACCAGGCTGGGCTTCTGGATGATGGCAGGGTTCAGCTGGGAGAGGCCGTGGCCAGAGGCCCAGGTCCTCAGCAAGGGGCCACTGCTGGCTCTCAGTTCCTGTCCAGACAGGCCCTTCCGGGCGTCCCTTTGCGTGGGTGAGTCTGCACTTCCCCGTGGCCCTGCTGGTGGCCTTCTCACAGGGAGTGCCCTAGGACAGAGGGACAAAGCCAGGGCGACCAGCTGGCCTCAGAAGCCACTGGGAGTTCCTTCTGCCGCCTTCTGTCTGTCAGGGGTCAGCGATCCCATCCAGGTTCATGGGGACAACGGGTCTCCCTATGAGCAGGGCAAGGTTCTGGAAGAGTCTCTGGGAAGAATGCCAAGGCTCTTTTGGATACTAAGGGCCATCACATTTTAGTTAGATTTCTGTTTGTCCTTCCACTGTAAATGCTTAAAGACCAGAGGAGAGCAGGAAGAGTGACAGGGGAGCTTTCCCCATGGCAGTAGGGCAGGAGGGGACTTGGAGAGCTGCAGGGGGTGGTGTCGAGGAGGAACAGGGCCTCTAAGAATGGGGACGAGGGGCCGAGCAGAGAGGGCAGGGCTGGGCCCGAAGGAGCCTCTTTCCTCCCTCTGCTCTGGGGGAAGGAGGACACGTGCTCCTGTCTGCACGGCTGGAGAGTTTCTAATTGACTTGCAAACGCCTCTGTGTAAGGGTTAGCTGTCATTGAGGGACTCGTGTTCAAAGAGAGCACAGGCTTCTGTGTGCAGGCAGCCCCCTGGGTAACACAGATGGGCCCCCCTGCCCCGCGCACGCGGACGCACTCCTTCTGGGGAGGACGTGACGGGGGGTGGAATGAGGGCCAAGTGCGGGGTCCCCCACCCCCAGGGGCTGCCGGGCACATCCCAAGCCTCTGATGCCACACGGTGGGCATGGCTGGCTTTGGAGCTTGCGCTCTTTCTACTATGTTGGGGCTTTCTCTCAGCTCCTAAAACTTGTAAGCCAACCCTAAAAATGTGAGAATATCCACTACATGGGCAGTCAATGCAGTATGCAACTATTTTTCAGATGCAGAGTGTTTCTCTGAAGGAGAGTGGCTCAGTCAGGCAGGACCGCTTCTGAAGTCTGCAATAGCTCGCTTAGTCCTTTTAAGAAAAATAACTGTTGAAAATAGCCCAGGTAAGCAGTCTGTTCTGGCATCTGTGTAGGAGTGTGCTCGAGTGTGCTTGCGGGGGTGAGAACACGTGTGCACATCGAGGTGAGCGAGCTCATCTTTTTTCTGTCCCCTTTTCAGAGCCTCTTATGAGAGCAACCAGAAATATCATAAATAGTAGACTTTTTAGGTAAACATTTGGTAATAATTCCTTGGCCTCGAAGCCTAAAGTTTATTACCAAAGAGTAAAGTGAATACAGTTGACCCTTGAACAACACGGCTTGAACTGCTTGGGTCCATTTATATGCAAGGTTTTTTTTTTTTCAATGGACAGTGCGGTACTATAAATGTATTTTCTCTTCCTTACGATTTTCTTAATGGCATTTCCTTTTCTCTATTTTATTTTAAGACCACGGTGTGTAATACATACAACATACACAATACATATTAACTGACTGTTTAATGTCATTGGTAAGGCATCTGGTCAACCCAGGCTATTGGTAGCTGAGGTTTCAGGGAGTCAAAAGTTATGCACAGATTTCTGACTACATGGGTCTGTGCCCCTGACCCCTGAGCTGTCCAAGGGTCAGACGCATATTTTTTTATTCCACATTTCAGAATCTCATGCTGTTTGATGAGATTTAGTCATTTTCTGTTACAGAAAGCTTCTTCTTTATGGTCCAACTAGCAAAGTGACATCTTCAGGAAACATTATCCTGAGAAGCCTTGTCTGGCCTCCCTGCCCGTCTCCCGTCCCTCTTTTGTGGTAGTCACTGCCCCGAAGAAACAGGTCCACAGAAACCCCTGCCACAGGAGCCACACCACAAGGAGAGGCCGCAAATATGGGTAGTATAAGGCGAGAAAATCCAGGGGCGCCTGGGTGGCTCAGGTTGTGATGCTGGGGTCCTGGGCTCGATCCCCACATCGGGCTCCCTGCTCAGCGGGGAGTCGGCTTCTCCATCTCCTTCTGCCCTCCCAGCTCCAGTGTGCACTCCCTCTCTCTCTCTATCAAATAAATAAATAAAATCTTTTTAAAAAGAGAGAGAGAGAGAAGAAAGCTTAGGAGGAAAACATTTAGAAAGTGTCCTAACTTTCTCAGCATAAAAGTAATTTAGAATACAAAGTTTTTAAAAGAAGATTCCCCTAAGCGTGATAAAGCTATATAGAGCTTGAGAACACTGGACACAACAGAGACGGGGACCACGGACGTCTCTCACACCTTCAACACGCAAGGTCTACAAGCAGCACCCCCAAAGCCAGGCTTAGGGCTGAGGCCGAGTCTGCAGAGCCCCTCGCTGTCCTTCCCTCCCAGCAGAGGGTCCGGGTTCTGCAGTAAGTAAGACAGGACGCAGCCCTGATGTGCCACCTGCACCAGGCTCGGTGGGCTCCTGCGAAGCCGCCACTGACGTCTCTTTTCATCCCCCTGACACTGTTAGAGAGGATTGCTCTCCTACTCTACAAACGAGGTCACCGAAGCTTAGAGGAGCCAGCTAGGGCGCTGAGTTTACATAGGTAACGACTGGGAGACCCTGAACTTACACAGGGCGATCTGCCGTCAGAGCACAGGCTCCTGCCCGCGGTGCGCCCTCTGCTCTGAAACCAGGCACCTGACCCTAAGCCCTATTCACCCTGAGTGCCCTGGCCTGTTTGTTTGGAAGACCCCCCGTAAATGTGAGCTTTGAAGCCTATGAGCCAGAGTCCCCCCTCGGCGGGCTGGGACCCTGCCAGCTCCCGGAGGCGCCTTCCTTGAACACATACAGAGACCGAAGAGCCTGTTTGGAAATGTCACAGCCTAACTTCGGGCACACCGGATTGTCCCACAACTGAGGACTCCTGTCTCTTAGTCGCCTCCGACAAATCCCCCGCCAGCAGAGCTGCTCGCCCACGGGGAGCTGTTCAGTCAAGCTGGAGCTTCTCCCGAGCTTCCTGTTACTCTACCCCTCGCCCCCCCCCCAGGCTGCCCCACTGCGGGAGCAGTGCAGTGCCCTCCCATCCGGCCCCCAAGTGCTGTCTGCACTGCTGGCGCTTCGCTTTCCCACCTGGGGTGGGTGAAGGTCCTGTTCCTGCCTCCTCACCTACGACAGGCCATACGACTCTGCCCAGCTATTTGCTGTACTTCCCGTCCGTCCCAGACGTCTGTCCTGTGCCTGCAAGGCCCCCACTTTTAGGAGGATACTTTCTGCTCACCGATGCCAGTCTTGCGCAGGTCGCTTGTTTGGAACAAAAAAATTTTCAGCGGAAGATCGGACATCAGATCCCCTAGGTCCAGAGTCACAGTGTGGTTCTGCAACAGCTTGGCCGTTAGAATGGCAGGTGGCGGCTATAGCTGGTCCCAGAGTGAAGAAGGCCAGGGGCTGCGGCGGCCCCTGACCTACAGCCAGCAAGGAGCATGAGCAAAGGCCAACCTCGGTTGGGGCAGTTAGTGAGCCCCTGAGGTTTGGGGACTGACATTGCAGCATAACCTGGCACAAGTGACCTGGGCATGAGAAACCAGAGGAGTTAAATCAACAAGAAGCTGGTCAGTAAAAGTATCTCAGCTTGAGGCATCAGCCGTGACTTAAGAATGATCTGTTCCTAGAAATGGCCATCGCCATCTTGTCCCTGCCTCCTGTGCACCTGCTTCCGCACAAGCTGACCCCACTTCTTAAACCTCAAACTGGTCCCATTTATGGTGTCTCCTGGGAGCTGTCAGTATCACCCCCGGTCCCTCCCGGTTCCTGCAAGCTGGAGCCACCTCTGCTTGTCCCCATGACAGAGCCTCTACTCAGTGTCATGGGGAAATCAAGTTTCCCTACAGAGGAAAACACCCAGTTCTTCCCGTCTGTGTCCCTTCCCTGTGAGTGTCTCTTACTGTTGCCACAAAACACTCACTTCTGGTCACCATATATATGGGGGGCATCCCTGGTGGCTGGTTCCTACAATTTCACTCAATTCTGACACTATCTGGAATTAGCGTCAGACCCCACAGGTTAGGGGTCAGTCCAGAGGAGAAGACGGACAGTATGGGATAATCACACACTTACTTTATGTGAACACAGGTAACTATGCCGACATCACCCAGGAGAGCACATTACCTATGCACCTGACCCTTAGGTCGTCCTGGATGACAAAGGACTCTGAGGAAGCCATGTGTTCGCTGGAAAGGCAACTATGATTGGCATTAACTAGGATGGGGGTGTGGGGCGGGGACTGGGGGGAGCAGAATTGCCTCCATGGCGACATGGCGGGGATCCTGAACAGGCCAGCTCTGCTGGGACAGCCAGGGCCTCCAGCACGGTGTGCACCCCGGTCCTGCACAAGGGTCCCAGGCAGTGAAGGTCCTCAGGGCCACAGAAAACCCAAGGGGACAAGACAGGCTTGCAGCTGGGTGGTTTGGGGCAATCTGTGAGGGTGCAGTTTCTGAGGACCTAGAAGGAGGACGTGGACGGTGAAGGCCAGTCCTTCAGGCGGTGGAGGGCGGAGGGAAGTGGTTTTAGCCCCTGCTCTGAGGATCTGCTCCCGCCACTCCCCCCACGCCCCCTGTTCTTAGACCCAAGGACATTCCTTTGCTGCCACAGGTCTGCTTCTCCGTGCGAGTGTCCCGGTGGCCCTCGGAGGGTGAGGGGGCCGCTTCCGCGGTGACACCCAGCCCTTCGGCCCGGGCTCCGGGAAGTGTGCGCGCAGGAGGCACCGTGTGAGCGGAGCAGAGCGGAGTACAGTGGGCTGGGGCCGGCGTGGGGACCGAGGGCCCGGGCTGCCTCCCTGACGGCCCTGTGCTGGGAAGGGCAGGGAGTCCCGCGGGAACAGCCGCGCGCCAGCTGCGTGACGCCGTCCGCGCGGGCCGAGGCCGCTCTCTCCGCCGGCGACCTCGCCGAGGCCCTGGGAGCCGGCGCTGCGGCACCTGCCACCGCCTCTGCGCACAGTGTCCCGGAGGCGGCCCTGCCCCGCGGGGCCCCAGGAGCTTCAGCTCCGCGAGGAAGGGCCCGAGGACGCCCGGAACACCACCGAGGGCGGGCCCGGGGCGGGAGCGCGGCCGATAGAGAAGCGTCCGCCGGGAGACCCGAGCCAGAGGGCGAAGGGGCGGGAGTAGGGGCGTGCCCGTCCGAGGGGGCGTGTCTGCCGGGCCGGGGGCGTGTCCCGGCCGCGGGGCGTCTGGGGGCGTGTCTGCCCGGCCGGGGGCGTGCCCGTCTACGGGGGCGTGTCCCGGCCGCGGGGCGTCTGGGCGGGGGCGGGGCCGGCCGTCCAGAGCCGGAAACGCGCGGGTCGGGGCGGCGGGGCGGTGTCAGCTGCGAGGTCGCGGTTGGGGTCGCGGTGCGGCACCGGCAGGGACGCCTGGGCGCCGGGGTGAGGCGGGGACCCCGGCCGGGGCCCCTCGGGACGGCGGACCCTCCGGGGTGGGGTCGGCGGGTCCGAGCTCGGGGTCAGGGATTTCGTCCATTTTCAGGGAGACGCGGGGCCTGGCGCCGGACCCTGGAGGCTTCGTGCCCCGGAGCGCGTCGTCGCCTGGCTGGGCGCGCCATGAAGCCCGCGGCCGCCCGCGGCCTGCTCCTGAGCTCCCTCTGCCTGGCGCTGTGCTGCCGGGGCGGCGCGCGCGGGTCCCCCACGAGGTGAGCCCGGAGCCCCGGAGTGCGTGCGGCGGGTCGGGGCTGGCGCAGGGCGGGGTCCGGGTCGGGGCCAGGGGCCGGGGTCCGCGTCGGGCCCGGGGTCGGCGTCGGGGCGGGGTCCGGGCCGGGGCAGGGGTCCGCGTCGGGGCGGGGTCCGGGTCGGGTCAGGAGTCCGCGTCGGGCCCGGGGTCCGCGTCGAGGCTGGGGTCCGGGTCGGGGCCGGCAGGGCGTCGTAGCGGCGCACGTCTGGGTTGGACGCGGCGCTGCTTCCTCTTCGCAGCCTCCGCGCCGGCTCTTCCTCCCCCGCTGGCGTTCGGTGCGGCCGCTCCTCTGGGCTGGGGAGCGCGTGTGGAGTCTCTTGCTTCCTTGTAGACGGAACCGAATTCCCGGCACCGGATTGTAATTTTTTCTTCTGTTTACTTTGGGCAGTGATTTAGTATTTAATAAAGGCTTTCGTTCTTGGGGCGCCTGGGTGGCTCAGTGGGTTAAGCCGCTGCCTTCGGCTCAGGTCATGATCTCAGGGTCCTGGGATCGAGCCCCGCAGCAGGGAGCCTGCTCCCCCCCCCCCTGCTTCTCTGCCTCCTTGTGATCTCTGTCAGATAAATAAATAAAATCTTAAAAAAAAAAAAAAGGCTTTCGTTCTTACGTAGTAGGTGAGGGAAAAGCAATGACTTTGTTTTTCCTGTTTTATCATCTACTTGAAAAGGTAACATTATAGTTCAGCTTTCCCAGAAAGCCTATTTTCTAAAAAAAAACCCAGCTGCATTTATTAATGGATTCGTTTTGGCCATCAGGTTAAGAGTGTATCATTGGAGAGGAGGTGTGGGGTCCTGGTTGAGCACCAGCCACTGGTTCATCCGGGTGTGTGACCTTGGAGCTCCCTGGGTGACTTTGCTCAGCTGTCACCTGCCTCCTGAGCATGGATTCGAGGAGAGGCAGAATGTGCGTAGAACCCCGCCTGGCCAGCAGCAGCCAGTAAATGTCCATGAAGAGCTGACGCTCTAATCTGTGGTCCCCGCCACGCCGCTCCCTTCACAGTGCATGCGCTGGTGTAGTCGGACAGCCGTGGTGGCGAGGCGTGGTCTGGAGAAAACAGCTGGTTCAACCCTCCAGGACGGAAGGGGTCCGCAGGGGTTTCCCGCGCGCCGGCTGGGCTGACAGCTGGGTGACTCTCCCCTCCTCGTCGGCCTCTGGCTTCTCTCTTCACACTCTGGTCTGCGATGCTTTGCAGGAGGTTCCCGTACGCCCCCAGCGCTCTCACTGGACTGTGTGTGGCCCTTGTGTTGCAGAAGTTCCCAGTCTTGATAGATTCACGGGACACAGTGTGTTCCTCCCTGGAGGAATTCTTCCCTGGAGGAACGGGGTCTCCTTCCCTGGCTGTAGCTTTAATCCCATAGCCTCAGTTTCCACCTAAACGAGGGTTGTATACCCTGAAAAAGCAGCTTCTGACACTCGTCCCAGCTCTAGTTCTCGTGCTGCAGCTCGTGCTGCGTCTATACTGAGTGCGGCACACAGCCGCGCTCTTGTAACATTGGGTTGTGATTCTGTGCTGATTCAGCACGACCGCCCTCTTTACAGAAGCCAGCGTGTGAGAACTTGGTCCCGCTTTACTTTTGAATCATTCCTTCCAGAATCTAATGGAAGTGTCTGCTTGGGTGATGTCCCTGTGTGGCTGCTGGCGTTTCCGTCTGTCGTTATCCATCCTGCTTCAACCTGTTTGCAGACACAGCTCCCCCCGCTCACCTGAAGGTCCTAGAGCCAGGGGAGGGAGGCATGCGGGGCGTGCGGGTCAGGTGGGGCATGGCCATGCTCCGGACTGAGTCCGAGGGAGCACTGTATCTGGGGAAGCACTGTGGAGCCGGTCGCCTGCACCTTCATTCCAGTGGGCATAGGGCACTCAGCCCCTCATGCTAGTCGTGTTTTGCTGCCAAGTGAGCCACACGGAAATTCAGGTTTGGGGGCCTTAACGGTTTCGCAGACGTGGCTAAAAGACGATGGTGCTTCTGTTTCTACACTCGTGACCAAGCCGAGGAGGAAGACCACTTCGGGCTTCCTTCCCCCTTTCCCTCCCGGCCTCTGCCTCCCTTCAGTGAGGCCTTCCCAGGCTTCCTGGCTCAGATTTCAGCTCTTGCCCCCCTGCCAGCCTGCCTGTCCTCGTGCTGGCTCCTATTTCTTTATCACTGTCACCGTGGTCACCGTCTCCCTCCCTGGCACGCGTGCATCACCGGGGAGAGACTTGGTCCCTCGCCCAGGACAGTGCCCCTGTCCCTCGGTGGGGCCTGGCCCATGACAGTCCCTCAGTGTTGGCTATATGCATGACGGTGTAGACGGACTGATAGATGAAGTTTTCTTTAAGTTTAGAACGATTCTTGAAACATAAATTCCTTGTCTTCCAGCAGTGACAATCATGAGTGGAAAAAACTAATTATGGTTCACCACTGGCCTGTGACAGTGTGCAAGGTGAGTTTTTCTGCCTCGACTGGCCCCGTTCATCTGGTGAAGCCCCGTGCAGAGTGGGTTTCTGTATCCACGTTTCCTCGCGGAAATGTGTCATTTGTAGTCCTCTGGCGTGTCTGTCCTACCTGCTCTCTGTCTCTGGGTCCAGTTTCCTAAACTTCACACCTCATTGTCGCTTTCTGCCTTTAGGGCTGTTGCTGCGCAGGCTAGAGCAGCGTGACCAGCTTTGGGTGTCACTGCAGACCTGGCTCCCCACCCCGGCAGCGGGGCCTCGCGGGAGCCTGAGTTCCTGTGGGCAGGGCCCTGTAGGGAGCTCCCGTCTTGGGTAACACTGGAAGATCTGCCTTTGGGGCAGGGAGTGGGGTCATTTGGTGGCCGAGGCGTTTCTGCAACAAAATGTGGGTGTGTTCCTGTGCACCGACTGCATCCATGCATGGAAATGTGTGCTGACCTCCAGGCTTCAGAAATTAGATTTTTTAAAAATCTTCTGCTCATGAAGTGTCATTGTCAGGGAATTAATTTCTCTACAAGATGCCCAAGACGAGGGGTCCCGGTACTCTGGCCCTGGTGTCATCCTGGGGAGTGGGGGTGTCTCTGGGCTCATTCCCTGTGTGTGTGACACAGGCGTTACAGGGAGCAGCTAGTGTCTCTTTCTCCACGATCCTGGGCCCCGGTTGTCCCCTTAAAGACTCATCTGAGACACTGGGCGTGGGGCCTGTAGAAGACTCCCCCCCAACTCCAGCCACTTGCTCTCCGCCAGTCAGGCACCTGTGGGAAATGGGCCCCCCGCTGGGACTCTGCTGTCCTGCGGAATGAACTTGGGGTGTCGGGAGAGGGGAGGCACACGCCCCCGCTCTGACGCTGAACCTCGTTGCCGTGCTCTAATGCCCTCTCGGCCTGCGGCAGCGACTTCTTTTGCTGCCTCGCGCCAGTGTCCTAAACCAGAGCCTCCCTAATTTCCAGACCAGCCTGGGGCAGAGCTGCCACCCCACAGAAGGTGATCCCGACAGGAAAGGCTTGAAAACCTGCCTGGAGCCTCACCTGTTCCTCACCAGACCCCCACACCTGCTTTTCGGGGGCTCATTCCCCACCACGGGGCATCGGGCCCGAGTCTGTCCTACCTGGTCCCACAGCCGTCCACACGTTTCTCGGTAGTCGGGTACTTCGCAAGAACTCCCCATTTAGCTAAACAGTTGGGAGGTCCCTGAGGGGCGCTGCTCAGCTTTTCTCTCTGTGAGGTCACCTCTGTCGTGTTCTCCTCACTTTGGTGTTTTCGCGCCCAAGCGCTCCAGTTTACGTCGTCCAACATTGACGCTTGAGTGTGTCGCTGACACATCTGGCCCTGGTGGCTGAACCCACTCGTCTCACGGGGACCGGGAACCCTCGCACGTTTATGGTCACACGGGAAGAAGATGAACGGGCGGGTGGAAGCATCTCCGTCCGATAGACTTAATTTGAGAACACATTTAAAAAAAAAAAAGCAAAACTCAGTTTTTAATTATGTTGCATAATTGGGGATCGGGGCCTCCTTCCGGTCGGAGCCCCCGCGCCCGTGTCGCTCCTCGGGGCCGCGCCGGAAGCCGCAGTGAAGGAGCCGCGGATCACGGATGTGCTCTGTGTCTTTTCGCTGCAGGAGGTGGAGAAGGACTGCAGAGACCCTCCGGATTACTGGACCATCCACGGATTATGGCAAGGCTCCGCGCAGTTCACGTCCTGCTAGCCGACCCGAAAGCAGCTTGAGGCTGGTCCTAAGGGTTCCACTAGTGGTTTTCATTAGGAGTTTAGTCAGTGGACCGAATCCTTACTTACAGTATCTCCGCTGTTTGTACAGTAACCCCGATCTTGTGGTTGCTTAGTTCTTTTTTGGTAGAACAGTGACAGCCTGGCTTACATACGCTTGTAGGGACTCTGGGTCCAGGCTGGGATCCCTGAGCCTCTCATTGTGTCCTTCTTTGGGGGCAATAAATAGATGCTTAGAAATGAGTGAGCGTGTGTGCGCTGTGCACACGTGTTGTGTGTACTACACGGTGCGCACGTGTGCTGTACACACGTGTTGTATGTGCACGTGTGTGTATGTACACAGTGCGCGTGTCACATTTACCGGATTCGTCTCAGGTTTCGCGTGCATTTTGTGCACTTTACTCTTTCCCTCTTCATGCGTGTATTTGTCATGTTCAGCTGTGTCCATGAGTCAGCCTGTCAGCGGGACGTCTCTTGTCCTGCTGCTCCCGTGGGAGGAGGGGCTGTTCTGGTCTTTGCCGGCACATGCGTGTTCCTCCAGATTGGGGGTCTGTGGGCAGCAGATGAAGCGGAGGCTGGGGCCGTGATCCGACCCTGCGGTCTCCGGGAGCTAGGCTTCCTCGGGTCGTGCGGACATCCGTGCTGCTTCCCTTGCAGCTCAGAGGACAGTGCACAGTGCTGTCCCGGCAGGGGGCTGCCCTGGTCAGGGTGCAGGGCCTGCGGACACGGAGACACGCTGGCAGTCTAGGAAGTCGAGTTGGTGGCCTGGAGAGCTCGGCTGCATCTGCGGACCGGGACTGACCTGTGCAGAACTAGACGTGGGGAAGCAGGAAGGGGATCCGTGCTTCGGAATTTAAGAAGCCGTACTCGCTGGGCCTGGGTCCCTGTGTGAGCGCGGTCTGTACGCTGGTCCCTGAGCCCGTCCTCCCTTAGAGAGGGAGATGCACTGGTGCCTGTGGCCTGAGGTTGGCAGAGGGAGAGTGCAGGCCCGCGCCCGACTCCCGAGCTCCCCCTACCGGCTGGCTTCACTTGCTTCCTGGGGAGAGCGCACTGTTGGCCTGGCCCCGGGAGGGCTCTCTGGTCACCCTACCCGGGCTCTTCCTTAAGGGACTCCCGTGGCCTTAGAGCGTCTCAGCCTTTGACCCCCTCAGACGCTAAGGGACATGTCTCCTGCCGTGTGGAGCCTCAACGAAGACTAACGTCTGTTGTTTCCGTTTGATTCCAAGGCCCGATAGAGCAGAAGAGTGTAACGGATCGTGGCCCTTCAACTTCGAAGAGATCAAGGTAACGCCCCCTTGAAGAGATCAAGGTAACGCCCCCTTCCGTCGCCCCTGCCGGTGCCGCCCTCGGTTAGCCCCTCGCACGCATGTCCTCCACGGAGTGTACTCACGTGAGGATCTCGCTCATGTTCCCAGGATTCAGCCCTGGCACTTCTCTCGCATTTCTAGATCCATGAAACACTCCTGCTCGTTCAGTGCAAACTGCCCTTTCTCCCCTGCCTGGTGCCCACGACACCAGACGGGACCTGTGTGAAGTGACAGCAGACCCCGACGGGTCCCCACTGGCCCACATTAGTCTCAGGGCCCCTGTGCCTCCCGGTCAGCATTTCTAGACCACTCTGGCTCGGAGGACAGGCAGGGGTACCACGCCTGGCCTTACTGGCTGTGGGGGGTGGGCTTCCAGGGAGGGCCTCTGAGCAGAAGGAATGGGCCTTTCCAGAACAGAAGCCTGTGTGACGGAGTAGCCCAGGGAGCGGCTTTGATGAGTGCTGCTGGCCGACGCGCTCTCGAGACACCGCGCTGTGCGTGTGACCAGGTGGCCACAAGCTGCTCTTTGTTCAGACACTGTTGGTTTACTTGTTCTGTCCCAGAAAGCCCAGTTTAGTGTTGGTCCCCAGGAAAGTGGCCTGCTCCTCGCTCCTGTGGGGCTGGTGGGAGCTGAAGCCCGAGTGTGGGCAGTGCAAGGCCGGGGACATACAGACAAGGAGGCAGACCGCTTCCTGGGAAGTTTGCCATGGGGGCGTGAGGACAAGGCTTACTGGCAGGGGACATGAGGGGCGTCCCGTTGTCTGGTGACGGGCACGTAGTGACGGGTGGTGGCAAATACGGGAGAGCGAGGTCACCCGGAGTCTGTCTAGACGATGTTTTAAGTGAACGTTGTTTCCGGCCTGGTGAGTTTGGAGAAGTTGAGAAGTAAACCTGGGCGCCGTGCGGTTTAGGGCAACTGTTTGTACAGTTTAGGGGGCCCTTCTCCCCGCCCAGATGAGCTCCGCTTGGGGGAAAGGAGAGCCTGAATTTTGTGGTGCGTGTTTTAATCTGTGGATGCTACTCCTTCGAGCAGAAACCTAAAGCTGAAAAGTTGAGTGGCACGTCCCATATATGTCCCCCAGCACACCGCGTCCCCTGCGGTTGACACGCCTGTCACAGGGTCGTACTTTATTGGTAGCACACAGTGCAGTTCCCGTAGGCTCGCTCTGCGTCACGGAGGGTTATGGGTTTTGACAGATAACACGTCCCTCACTAGACCCTATGGAGGCATCTCACTGCCCTAAAATCCCTCCTCCTCTGCCTGTCCCCCTCCCCACCCCGGGCCCTGACTGAGCCTTCGCCGTCTCCGTACTTTAGTCTTGTCCAGAGTGGCCACATCAGGACTCACACGGCCTTTTCAGGTTGGCCTCACTGATGTGCGCGGAAGGCTCTCCTGTGTCCCATCACGGCTGGATGGCCGCCTTCTTGTTAGAGCTACATCCCCTCGTCGGGCTGGACCGCCGAGTGCTTACCCACTCCCCTCTGAGCGCACCTGCTTTCCAGGGCTCCCTCGTGATGAGTCACCTTGCACCTTTCTCTGTGTTGTCGCTTCCTGCAGAGTGGGGACAGAATCGTCTTCCTCCCCTGAGTGTTACTGATCGGCTGAGGTCACTCCTTTTAACGTAATGGTGAATCAGACTGGCCTTCTAGGCGGCGAGGCCTTAGGTCATACGTGGATTTTTTTGTGTGTGCACAGGACCTCCTGCCTGAAATGAAGATGTACTGGCCCGATGTGATCCACCCACTAAACCACAGCCATTTCTGGTGAGTGCAGGGGCGCCGCAGCCTCAGGGGGGTGAGGGCACGGGGCTGGGGTGCGGGGACGGACCACGGGGCCGCTCTTCTGAGGTGCTGAGGGTGAACCACTCTTTATCTGGGAGACCCTTTTCGGGGCCTTCTCCAGTAAATGATAAATGTGGGCAAGGGGTGCCCGGGTGACCGAGTTTAGCGTCTGACTCTGAACCTCGGCTCGGGTCTTGACCTCAGGGTTGTGAGTTCAAGCCCTGCATTGACTCTGCGCGGGGTGTGGAGCCTGTTTGGGAAAAAAACCCTGCAGGCACGTGGAATTTACGGACTGGCTCTCCGTCCGTGACTTCATTGGTCACTTCGCTTTACACTCTCCTCTCCTGAGGTTTCACTAAGACAAACACTCGGGTACCGACGGGGCGCTCGCCGCAGTGCAGCAGGAGAGGATGTTTCTTAAAGACTTTGTGCTACTGCCACGAGATCCACCAAGGAAGAAAAAGAGGTCGAGGTCTTGTGCTACGACTTAGCGAGGACAGGGTCGGGTCCCACCTGCGGCTCGGTCCGCAACCTCTTCCAGAAACATCCTGAAGTGTACCAGGAGCTGAGCCAAGGAAGAACACACTGTGTTTAACTCAAGATAGCTCTTTAGGTCAGTGCTTGGGAAGAAGGTTAAATAACATTCCTTTCATTTACGTTATGATAGCCGGAAATAATCACTGTCTTGGCCTCACTCCGATGTGGTGGTTTACATTCAGGTCGCAAGTACTTAGATTTTATCCAAAATGGTTAATTTGGTTTGGAAATATTTTTGTCTAGAGCATTCAGGAAAAGACTTAAGTGGAGATGGAATCTTTCTGAAGCCACGGAGCGGCACTGGTGCCCGTCCCCCAGGCTCCCTGGTGCTTGGAACCCTCCCGGGTCTCTTGCACAGGAGAAGCACGTGGAGTCCTGGAGAAGAGTGGCCCGGCTCTCCGACCCATGCTCTGCACAGACGTGTTCCCGAGAATGTTTTCCTGGAACTTGACGCCCAGCTGAGCTGCAGTGGGGGGATGGGAGGAGCTGGGGGACCCCTCTAGAGCACTTCACAGCGCACGCAGAAATGCCGAGTCCGCGCTAGGCACACAGGGTACGGGTTTCCACGCGTTCCGGTGTGTTCTGTGCCACAGCCGGTCTGCTTGTTGGTGCCGGGAGACTTACCAGTGAGTCACAAATACCCATAAAGGTGGTGGTGGTCTGAGCTGGTCCTTGAACACGTCATCTCAGTAGTGTGGGCAGAGTGTGTGCTCTCGGAAAGGCAAAACGATACTTTTTCAGGTTGGATAGAAAGTAGCACATCTCAAAACTTGTGTTCTAAATGCGGAGGTGACTGTCCTGCTCCTGTTAGTGTCTGTGCTCCTAGAGCTCCCAGGTACAGGGCGGCTGTTGTCCCTGGCCCCTGCATGGGGTGTTGGGTCCTGCTTCCCTGGTCCTCACATTCCCTTGGCTCTGTGAATTTCT
>NC_081561.1:147677605-147704129 GCF_022355385.1 Mustela nigripes | reverse complement strand
GGAGGGTCCCGGAGGCCCTCTGGCCGGTCCAGCTCGGCTTCGTCGTCAGAGCCCCGGGGCAGAGGAGGGTCCCGGAGGCCCTCTGGCCGGTCCAGCTCGGCTTCGTCGTCGGAGCCCCGGGGCAGAGGAGGGTCCCGGAGGCGCTCTGGAGGAGGGTCCCTGTCTGAAAACCGTCCTTGATCTTCCCAGAGAGGACCCAAGTCTGCAGAGTACACGGTCTTGGTGTTACTCCATGCTCGAGAAGGTTCTCTAAGATTAAATCTAATCACAAAATTAGCCATATTAAAAGGTACCATGGACACAGCCCTCTGCAAAGTAGGATTTCTGTTTGTTTTCTGATGCTTGTACGAAGAAGAAGGAGAGTTGGGTGAGACCCACTGTAGCGAGCGGCCTCGCGGGGGGCGGCGTCCTGGGCCTCGACGTCCTGGAGGAGCCTCCACCTCTCATCCTGGAGGGTGGCCCCTGGGTCTGCTCGTGTGTCCCCCAGCAGGCGAGGGAACACCATGATGGGCACCTCTGTCTGGTCACTGACCATTTTGTGTTAAATGCAAACTTTCCTGTTCCAAATGAGGTGGGGTTCAGTGTTGGACATACACTAATGATGCCCTAATGGATTCTGATCCTTAAGCTTGATCCAAACTGGCACTTATCGAGTATTTCTTGTGTGTGGAGAGCCCCCGGGCTGGTGTGCAGGTTCTGTGCATGAGGCTCATTGCGCTGCGAGCTCCTCCTGTGGCAGGTTCGGAACAGTTCCAGCTCCACGGACACTAGGGCGTCTGCACCGCGGGTTCCATCTTCATCTTGTCAGAAAGAAATCCTTCTCCTGCTCTGCAGAAATAATTCACTCTGGAGGCTGTGGGAGAGGAAGAAAGGTTCCCACGCCGCTTTCTTAGGCTGAAGTGACTTGTCACTTCGCACGGGCCCTGTGCACCAGCCTTATGGATGTGCTGGTGTCGGCTCAGACCACAGGCAGCGTAGGTCCCCCTCACAAATGCCTCTTCTGCTCTCCTGCGCTCGCGATGGCGAACATCCGATGGGACAGCGGCCTGCGATTCTGGGGCGGTGCGCCCCGCGTCTGCGGGCTGTGGGGGTGGCTCTGCGGTGCAGCCAGACGAGGGCTGATATGGGGTCCAGAGAGCCGTTTAGGGGCAGACTCTGGGACTTGCTGGCTGGGTGGCCTCGCTAGCCCCCCTGCCTCAGTTTCCCCATTTCTGAGCCAGCAGTACGTTTGCCTTGCAGAAGAACGTGAAAGTTCTCGATAACCTGCGATGCAATGTGGGGAGTTGTTATCTATGATCTTCTTCTCGAATCCGTGTCGCTGCTCGTGTGTTGTCCTGTTAGAGTTCTGTCGGGGGCGGATGAGGACACAGTGGAGAAGGGAGTGGGCCTGCGGCATCTCTCAGGAGGTCGTGTGGCTGCTGTCCTTCGCTCGCTGCTGAGGAAGGACAGGTCAGCGTCCCCGTGAAGCCGGAGCCCCCGCGGACACCCGTGCCGGTGGCCAGGGGCCTGCGTCATGGCATCTGCTCTTCCTCAGCCGTGGCTGTGCTGCATCGCCGAACCGAGTCGTCCCTGCTGGCGGCCGAGGCTGCAGGGACACGGCGTGCTCTCTGGAGACCGGACTGTGTCCCCTGGGGCCGCGTCCCCAGGCGCAAGGGACTCCCGCGTCATGCCCGATGCACACAGGGAGTCTTGTCTTCTTTCTTTGTAGCAGAAACCACATGCGCGTGACTACCCAGTCCTGGCGCGAGCTCTTCCTTCTGTATTTGTTTCATGACTTTTAACCAGAGATTTTTTTGTTAAAATACTCTCGTAGGAAGCATGAGTGGGAGAAGCACGGCACCTGTGCCGCTCAGCTCGACGCCCTCAACTCGCAGAAGAAATACTTTGGGGGAAGCCTGGGTCTTTATGAGAAGCTGGAGCTTAACAGGTAGGGACCCCCGGGGGCCTGGTGCTCACGGGCTGCGGAGCCATCCTGAGGAATCCTAGCGCCTCCCACCCAGCCCTCCAGGTCAGTCTGGGCCATGGTCACATACAGCAGTCTTGGAGACGCAAGTACCTGTCTGGGCTCGGATGTCATCGGACGGCGAGGTGGCCCGAGGAAGCAAGACTGACCAAGGCATGCGTGTTTCAGCCGGGATTTTGGACAGAAGTGTGTTGCATTAACGTGGCAGGTTCTGTACAGACCGCCCATCTCAGAAGGTTTGCATCTCTGCTCTCGGGCTTCTGGATCGAGCAGGAGGAGGTGGTGGGCAGGGGTCCTCGAAGCCTAGAAACTACCTAGACCTCGTAAATACCCCCTCCAGATGGCCCTGTGGAGGGCCAGGCCCCCTACCCCCACCCAGGCCATGACCGAGAGCAGGGGCGAGGCTGGCCATCCGCCATCTGAGCGTTCCTGGTGGCCAGTGTGGGAGGGATTCCTGCTCTCCTTCATCTGGGCCGTCACACGATAAACCTGCGACTGCGTTTTAAAGACCAGGACAGGCAGTTAGTGTGCTTTCGTCGGAGTGAGCCGGGTCCCGTCGGGAGCCTCTGCTGTTCACCCTCGTGAAAGCTGCTGCGTCACATCTGCTTAGAAAGTGCGGGAGCCCCCATCGGTTCTCTGCATGTGTCCTCTACGTCCTGCACACAGAGGCGCAGCCAGTCCCCCGTTTCACTGTGATAAAGGGGGTGGGGTCCGGTGTTGGCGTGGGAGGGGCGAGTGCCTATGGGGAGAACAAGACGCCCATTGTGCACCGTGCACAGTTTCTGCACCTTTGGGTCTGTCTGCCGAGCCGGAAGATGACAGAGGGGTCCCCTCGAGGGCCGGGGGTAACACTCCAGCCGCGCCGCCCAGCTCCTGCGGGCCATGCTTCTCTGCAGGCTCTTCCCGCAGCAAGAGCAAGACCTTGGGGAGCATTTCCTTACCCCCAAAGTGTAGGGGATACTGAGCGCAGACATCCTTGGGGGAGCGAACCGGGAGTGTGTCCGCGTGTGGCCGGGCAGAGCGCAGTCCATTTGGGAGCCGCTGTGGGAGGAGACTGCGCCCGAGCGTTCCTGATGCACGAGCAGCGCGAGCTCCTGCTCGCTCCCCGGGTCCCGTTCTGCTCAGTCAGGCAGGAAGAGGGCATTGAATGGGGACTGCTGGAAGGTTCTATCTACAACATCTAAATCGTCCCTCCTTCACCCGACAGCTATTTATTAAGTCCCCTGGCTTACCCTTGTTGAGTCTCTGTGGCTCTCGTGGCACACGCGCGTGCGCGAGTCCTGGTGCCGGGGTTCCTGCAGCGTCAGAAAAGCCGTGGCGGTCGCTGGGGAGCCTGCTTACTCCTCCTGCAGAGACGACTCCCTGCGGGGCCATAGGACGTGGGGAGAGAGTTGTAAGGAAATGACATTCTCTCCCCGGTCCCCCAAGGAAAATCTAAAATCGCGGTACTCAGAAAATTAGGAAGTCAAAACATAAAATCCCTTGTATTTTTCTCTATATTATAAACCATCACTGCGGATATCTTTTTCTCAGAGGGAAGCTTGTCATATTAGCATAAACTAACAGTGTTTTACTCACTTTATAATATGAAGGTCACAAACCTGAAAAAAGGCGAGATACTGTGAATAGAAGATCTTTGATAACCTACAGACACAGGCCAGGGAATGGATGTCAAACTAATGGCAACACCGTAGAAAACAATATAGACTAACCTGGGCTGAATGCCGGACTTCCCCAAGTATCTCTCTCTCTGCCTCACTTCCTTGGTGACCTGACTCGGGCTTTTCAGCAATACCGCCCAGTAGAAATACAATGCAGACCCCACACGTAACTTAAAATTTCCTAGTACCTCATTAAAAGGAGCAAAAAGAAAGCAACGAGATTGATTTTATATTATTTATCCCAGCATAGCTAAAATATTGTAACTTGAAATAAATATTTTAAAATTTGCAAAGTTTTACAATTCTGGAACCTTTGAAATCTGGTGTTTATGCCGTACAGACAGTGTGAGAGCAGGCCGTGGGCATGTTTTGGTTTTTTAGGCTGTAAGGACCCTTGCCCACCACCAGCTCCTGCCGGGGCCGGGAGCACACAGCTGAGATCCAGCCACTGGGTGCCGCGCCGTCTGTGCAAACACTGGCTTGTTGACACATTGTATACTGTTGCCAGAAACCATAGCAGGAGGAGGCGTGCCCCGGGCAGGCTGGTTCCTTGGACAGTCCCATCTGACGATGCCCATGTCCAGAGAGGCAACCCGGGTCTCCCGTCGACTCCGGGGGCTGATGGCCTGGATAATCTAGGGAGGCATGCTGGGGACTCGAGTGTTGTTTTGAGACCATTAATCTGAGACTTGTTTATACCCCACGCCGTCATTTAACAGGTGAATTAGTCATATGGTATTTTGTTGGGACGGCTGGTCAAAACCATATGCTGAAGGAAATGATTCAAGTCTGTGGGTGTTGAATATATTTGAGGATTTGACCAAGTGTGGTTTTCTAGGATAAGCCTGGAATCCAGAATCCGTTGCTAACTGTGTTTTGAAACAGGCTTGGCAAAGTGGTGGTCACGGGTGTGCCTGAGACAGGCTTGGCAGAGAGGTGGTCACGTGTGTGCCGTTACCGCAGTGGGGGTGGGCCGTCTGGCCATGTTGCGAGGGCGCAGGCGCTGGAGAGAGAAGGAGGGTCAGCAGCGAGTGAGCCATGGGCAGGGGCGGTCGGCGAAGCCCGAGAACCGTTGACTTGCTCTCCTTGTGCCCAGATTTATTGCCCAAAGCAATAGAAAATAAGTGCTTTCTTTTAAGAGTGTCTTCATTTTTATTAGGAAACAGGATGTTTAAGAAGAACAAGAAAAGAAAATGTACGGTATTATAAGGCTAATTTTTTTTTATTTAAATTTTAGCATACTCCAAAAATTGGGAATAAAGCCATCTATCAATTACTACCAGGTAAGTCTTGCTTTCAGCTCCGTAACCGCATGTGTATCTGCTACCTGAGGAGCACACAGGTACTGTGCAGCCTAGTCCACGCCAGGCTTTTAAAGGGCCTCAGACAATCCCCCTCCTGTTAGACTCTTATGGTTCCAGAGCAATTTTATTTAAGTCTTGCTTCCTGGTGCGCACTGAGTGGGATCCAAAAGCTACGTAAATGATGATTTTGAAGCCTCGACTCACGGTCCCTCGGTGAGGCACGTGCTCCCAGCTCGCACAGGGCTGGGGAGTAGGTAGTTCAAAAAGCACATTCTGTTTTATGATATTTTGTTCGATGAAGAGGCATAAGATTTGTTTTTGTTTTCGTGATAAAACTAGAAATTTAAATAGCCCAGATCTTACTGTCTGGTAAGCATATACAAAAGGTAATCGCTTTCTACCCAGAAGAGCCTGTTCTTGTAAACAGAGTCTTCCTGGCTCACAGCCAGGCTGATTCCTTTACCATTGCTCGTGGTCACCCTCCATGGGCAGGTGTCCCCCCAGAAAGACACTGGGTGACCTTCGGAGCCTGGGGTCTGTCCTCTGGCCCTTTACCCAGTAAGCTGACTGACTCCTGGGTTAGAGAACATGATGCATTCTCTACTTAGGCTGATTTAATCTCCTGGGATTAAAAAAAGATTTGAAGTTACTGATTTTAGCGATCCGGGTTCCAGTCCCCTGCTAACACTGCGCTGTCACCTGGGCCTGTCACTCTCTGGCGTCTGTGCTCCGCCGTGTGGCCGGTTCCTGCTTGAGCCGGATCTGGACGGGGTCTGGATTTTCCCTTTAATTTCCTCCTGCACCGAGAGTGGGGGTGGGAGGGAATGGTGACCCTGGGAAGACCGTGTCCGCTGCCTCAGGAAAGAGAGGGCTGGCAGGGCCCCCTTGTCCTCGGCGTCCAAGTTCAAGCAGGTAGGGTGACTGTGTTTACATTTTTGCCCAGCACGTGTCAGTCAGACTGCTGCTTTCAATGGTCCCGGACGGCAAGTGTCCTGGGCTCCCCGTGGGTGCTGCAGGTGCTCTGTTAGGTTCAGAAGCAGCAAGAGCTGAGCTCAGACGCGAGTCCCGGCCTTTGGAAGTGGGCCTGACTTACTGCACGCAGCAGGCTCTGGGTGTGGACAGAAGCACGGGGCAGCGGGGAGAACAGAGCCTGTAGAGCACGTGTGGGGGCCACTGTGGTCTGAGGGGGGAGCCCAGGTGGGTGACAGCCTCTCCCTGTCCTCTCTTGTCTGCGAGCCTGGAGTGCCCGAGGACGGTGCCCTGTGGTCAGCCGTGCGGGTTGTGAGTGCGGAAGCTGAGTGTGCCGTCTACCGGAGCCCTTACACAGCCTCTGTCCCCGTAATTCTAATGCGTTTGATTCCATTTCAGATTTCAGATATTAAAGACGCCCTTGCCAGCATGTACGGAGTTGTACCAAAAGTGCAGTGTCTTCCTCCAAAACAGGTCAGATGTGCTCTGTTTCACTGCTCATTCTGTCTTTATCAGGAAGACAGGTTTTCAACATCCATGTGGTCACTGTAGAGTTGCCAGGGGCAGAGGTGTGTGTGTGTGTGTGGGAGTGTGAGCGCACAGGCAAATCCTGCGTGTGCTTTAAAATCGCAGTTGGTTTAACCCAGATTCAGAGGGGTACCTGCACCCCAATATTTACAGCAGCATTATCAACAATAGCCCCGCTGCGGAAGCAGCCCAGGTGTCCATTAGTAGATGACTGGATGAAGAAGATGCGGCCTCTGTTCCCTGTGGAATATTACGCAGCCATCAAAAAGAATGAAATCGTGCCATTTGCAATGATGCGGATGGAGCTAGAGAGTAAGATGCTGATCAGTGTGTGAGGCAGAGAAGGACGGATACCGTAGGACTTCATCATACGTGGAATTTAAGAAACAGAACAGATGAGCAAAGGAAAAAAAAAGAAACAAACCAAGAAGCAGACTCTTGACTCTAGATAACACAGTGCTGGTGATTAGCGGGCTGGGTGGGGGGTGGGGGAGCAGGCGATGGGGGTGAGGGGGGCACCTGTGACGCGCGGAAGTGGTGAGTCCCCGTCTCACACACCTGACACTGACAGGACATTGTGCCACCCGTACTGGAATTAAAAAAAAATTATGCACACGCACAGGCACACGATTGTCCTTCAGTGCCGTACTCAAACAGTCTGTTTCTCAAGACTTCTCTCCCACAAGAAGGGGCAGCGGGGCAGGAGCCGGAGGCGGCTGTAGGAAGCAGGTCTGCGTTAGGGATTTCTTGGGCTTTGTGTTGTCGGTCTCAGTCTCCACACGCATTTATCTAGTGTGCGGACGGACTCTCATTTCTTTTGTCAGCTTTGATAAGACTTTAATTCTTTTTGAGCAGTGGGGTTCCCTGACCTACTTATTCTACAAAACTGCTTCTCCCGGTGATGCTGTGATGTGTATGCCACAGGCACACAGTTGCACGTGTCTGAGGTTTGAGCGGTGTCCTGTCACCCAGGGCCGCCAGGCTGGCACAGGGGACGTCTGGGTGGTGACTGGGCTCTGAGCCCCACGGCCCCCTGCGGGTCACTGCGGGGGGTGGAGGCTTGTTGCTGGCCCCTGGAATCCCCCCTTGTCTCTTCAGGTTCTGAGGCCTGATGACCACAGAGCAGGGGACCCCCGAGATCCGGATTCTCAGGCATTTCTCATTTTCTGGGTTTTAGGGGGAGGAGGTGCAGACGATCGGTCAGATCGAGCTCTGCTTCACCAAGGACCTGCGGCTGCGGAACTGCACGGAGCCGGGGGAGCTGGGGGAGTCCGGGAGGGCCTGGGGCCCGGGGCTGGAGGTCTGTGAGGACGGCCCGGCCTTCTACCCGCCGCCACCGCAGAGCGCTCGCTGACGCCCCCAGGCCACCGGGACGTTATTTCGAAAAGCTGGAGAGAGTCACAAACCGCTGCTTGTCAGAAAGCAGCCGCCAGGTGAACTGTTTACAAGCGTCTCTACTGCACAAGCGTCTCTACTGCACAAGCGTCTCTACTTTATGGCTGTTCTGTGCTCCGTTTCCCCGCACGCCCATGAGCTGACTTCATGGCACCTGTGAGTCTGGCCCAGCATGGGTGCGTGGAGAGAAAGGAAGTCTCCACGCCCCGGTAAGGGCTTTGTGTTTGGAATAAAGGATGTGGATTTTCTTTTTCCTTTATTAAGGTCTTGGGCGTCTTAGACACAGCAGGGGCCCTTGGAGATGAACACACGGTGGGGACTCGGAACAGCTCTTGCCTGTCCCTCTAAGCGGCCTCCTTCTTGGTGCGGGGGTCGCGGGGACATGCCAGCCTGTTGTCAGGCCAGGAGGAGGCCAGCAGCGGGTGGCTGTCCCACCTCCTAGCTCAGGACCTGCTCACCCATGTCCGCTCAGTGGCCTGGTGTGGGCCGGAGAGGTGCCCCGAGGGGCTGCAGGGGACAGGCCGGCCAGCATCCCCACCCAGTCCGGTGTCGCTGAACATCAGCCCGGAGTCGGTTTGGGGTCCCCTCTGTGAGCAGGTAGCCCAGCTGCCACAATGTGGGGCTGCTGGTGAATGGGACTCAGACGTGCGGTGACACAGTTTGGCCCCGGGGGCAGCGGCTTGTCCCCCGAGAGATCACGCCTTCCTCTTTGTGCCAGAGCCGCTGAGCAGGCTCCCCACCCGCCGCACCGCACCTTCGTCTGTGGAGTGTGGACCCTGACGGGCTGCTGAAGCGCGGGAAACCCCCTTAACACGGCCTCTCCTTGCTCTTGGCCCTTCTGAAATGGAAGTTTCAAAACTTCTCCTTGGTTGGCCTTTGGCTCTGGGGGTTAAAGCTGAACCTGTCTGTCTGTCTTAATCAAGTTGATGCCTTCCTAGTTCTTTTATTCATCGAACACTTGGAATTGAATTGACTCTGGGTACTTCAGAACACTGACTTACTTAATCCTAAGAACAATTTTCAAAAGAACCATGTTTTTAACAGAAAACCTGTTGAATTGAGGGGCTGTGAGGTCATGCTATGAGGGATACTGATGTTTGTTTTCTTGGTTTAGGGTTAGTGTCAGTGCACAAGGGGGGTGGCTGATTCCAAGAGCAACAAGATTGCTAGTTTAAAAGATGCTGAGTTTCTCATCAAAGCAAGTCCCGATTTTATTTCCCTATTTCCCCGTGGGGTGAATCTGTATGTTCCCCGCAACAAAGGACCACACACTGCCTTACAGCCACAGAAATTTATTCCTTTATGGTTCTGGGTGCTGGACCTCTGCGACCAAGGTGTGGGCGGGGCCACGCTCGCTCAGGCTGCTCAGGCTCGGGGAGAACGCTGCTTTGTCTCTTTCTGCTCCTGGCAGTCCCCGGCAGGTGGAGGCTTCCTTTCAGCCCTGGCCTCTGCCCTCCTGTGACTTCTCCCCGTGTGTGCCTGTGTCAGCTCTCCCTCCCCCTTCTCTTAGAACGACATCAGTCATATTGGACCAGAGGCACCCCAACAACCTCATTTTAATTTGATTACATCTGCAGAGACCCCATTTCCAAATAAGGTCATGTTTACCAGTCATGGGGATTAGAACCCAGACGTAGACCACAGACAAGACGGGTCTGGCCGCTGGTTTCCGTATTCTGTACAGTAGGGCTTACGGTGATGCCGCTACCGCGGGGAGGAGCCCATTGGGAAATTATCCTCCTACAAGAATGGGGAACCTGGGAATTGTTGGAGAGGAGATCTCGGAAGGATCTCAACACACTTCAAACCCACACAGGGAAGATGGCTTCCTTGATTGGGGCTGAAGGGATTTTTTATGAAGATTGAGGTTATCTTTCTAACATGTGCCTTTCTGGTAACGCACAAAGACTACTGAGAGAAAACACTTAGGTTCTCGGCAGGTACGACTAGGCTGTGACTGTGAATAGCTACAGCCAGCAGGGACTTGGAGGGAGTGCGCTGTTGGGGACCGAGGTCGGGCTGCCCCAGATAGGTTGATTTAGCATGAAGATTATTTTGAGTTCTAAAGGCATCAAAACTGAGATTCGGGAGAAGCTCTTTGCCTCCTACTCAATGGCCAAAAAAACCCCAAAAAACAAAAAACAAACAAAAAAAACAATAATAATAAAATAAAATAAAATAAAAATTGATAGGGGCCCTGCTCCAGGAAGAGCGCTGTCTCTGTATGAACCAGGGGTGGGGGACAGGGAGGGGGAGCCCAGCTCCCTGGTGGATCAGAGTCTCCTGGGCCAGGTGGGTCTGTGTGGTCCTGCTAACATTGGTTTACCAAACCTGTACTCACTGTTCTTCCTGTGAATTCCTTTTCCCTCCTGGAAGCCCTAGACCCCTGCCCTCTTCTCCCTAGTTCAGAATGACACATAAACCTCATTTTGCTGGGCTCTGGATCCACGTCTGTGTGGGTTTCCCGTGTGTACACTGTTAAATTTCTCCTGTTAATCCGTCTCATGTCAACTTGATCTTAGATCAGCTAGAAGGACCTTTGAAAAAGACAGGAATTCTAGCTCCCAGACAGCTGACAGATGCGTAAATGAGCTTCTCAAAGATGGAGGAGGGTACCAACAGCCAAACCCTGGCAACGGGAGATTAGAGAAGACGTGATAGCTGAGAAGGGCCGGGAAGGTTAGTTCTACGGAGGAAGTTTGCTAGGCTGTGTTCTCAGCAGACCATTCTGGATCCTTTTCTCCTGGTACCCAGTGCAGTGGGTCCTTTGAATTATATAGATTCACATCTTTTATCTCTGGAATGTCTTCAAGGGTTGTAATTTTGTTTTTAAAAAATTATTTATTTTTTGAGAGAGGGAGAGCTTGCTTGAGCAGGGGAGGAGGAGGGGCAGAGGGTCCTGAGTGGTCACTGTCCCCAGCCACTGCCTCCCATGGGAGCCTGGTGTGCCCCGCCCCCCCCCCCGCCCCCCAGTGATGCCGTCCCTGCCCTTCCCTGTCTTGGTCCTGGCGGAATCCACAGTGTGAACCTGGAACTTTCTCTTCCTTTGTTCTGTCCCGTCAGTCAAATGTCATGACTTAGATCCGTGTTCTCCTTCCGTGAGGACTTGCTTCAGAGCCTCAGCATTCCTCCCGCAGACCACCGCCGAGTCCGGGCCGGGCTCTCCTCCAAGGGCACAGCAGTCCCTCGTTCCGGTCACTCTGAATCACAGCCGAGGCCCTCTGCGGTGGGGCCAGACCTGCAGCCCACAGCGTGGGGACCAGGCACCCTGCAGCGCCCGCCGCAGCTCTCCCTGCCCCTGCTCTGTGCGCCGGGAGCCGCTCTCGGGCAGCTCGGTCACCCCCACTTACACGGTAGCAGCAGCGCCACGGGGACCCTCAGACTTCCCTGCAGAACTCCTGGACCCCACTCTGCCCCGGAGCCTGGGGGCGTCTGGGGTCCTGCCCCTGTTAGAGCTCTGGCTGATTGTGGACACCGGCTACCCCTCACTTGCTATGAGACCAAAGGCTTCTTTATTCACTCAGCGAACGTTTCAGCACTTGCGTGAGCCGCTGCTCATCCAGGCCCCGGGGCTCGGCAGTGAACAGACAGACAAAAACCTCTCCTCTTGGAGCGGACATCCTAGTGGAGGGAGCGACAGACAATGACTAAAATGAGGACACTGGTGGTTTATTTACTGGTGCTGAGTTTGGGGGTAGAGGAGGAGCTGAGTTTTGAAGGACTTGGTCCTTCGGGCAGGGGAGCAGCTGTCAGCCTCTGCCCCTGCGGCGAGGAGGAATGCGCAGCAACCATCTAATTATGTTTTCTCCTTTTATGGTGTGTTTGTGAACCTTGGATCAGGAATACAAAGCATTGGATCCAGGTCCTGCGGCAATTTGTAAGTATCTGTGGGAAATTCAACTGCAGCGGCTGTCCTCGGCACTGCCCAGGGTGGCAGAAACGCTTCCTGCCGTCCAAAAAGCTGCTTTCACTCCCGAGATCTGGCTTGTGGAGTGGGCAGGCCAGGACGCGGCCCACAGGTCACACCGATGTCTATGCTTCTGTAAGGTCAGCCTGCCGCGCTATTTTATGGGGTGAGCCGCGTTGACACAGAGGGGCAGTAATAGGAATTCCTCATGCTAAGCAAACCTTGGACAGACAGTGAGAAATGCTGCTTTGGGAGGGAGTTCTGTGCTTCTGAGCGCCGTAACCAGCCCTCCACCGGCTGCAGCCAAGGATGGAGTTTCGGGTCTGAATGACACGGGATTGCCAGAGGGTTGGAAATGCACAGGGTCAGGGCTGATAGTGACTTCACGTGGACTCTCCTGGAACATTCTAGACCTGTGTGGCTTCCGTGCATTCAGAAAGGAAGGCTGGTGCAGTAATTCATGCTCATTCTTGGGTGTGGAAAGGTCTGCACAGTTGCACCGGCCGTTTTCGCCAGCAAAGGTGTTGACCCACATGGCTGGTCCTCCCACTCCAGGCCCCACGGTCCCAGTTATTGGGGTCTGTGTTGGGCTCCTCCCTGAGCTGGGAGCATCTCATGCCTGCGCGGGCCACGGCACACTTGCTTGAACACAGTAGGTGCTTGATGAATGCTTGACAGGATTTGCGGAAGGAGCCATGGTCCAGAGGGAATCCGGTTCATGCAAAGTCACCTCCAGGTGGCCCTAGTCTTAAGTGTCCTGCACTGGGTGCAGGGCGCCCCTCCTCGCAGACTTGAAGGTCACCTGCTTGCTTTTTCTCGGAGTTAGAGCCCAGAGCGCATCAGAAACAAGAACGGGAGCCTGGCCCCCCCCCCGGGATCCTGGGAGTCTCCTGCATGTGGGTGACGCCATGCGCGTGGATGGGGAGGACGTAATGTTGCTACGAACGACGGTCTTGTCTATGATGTGGGTGCTGTGGGGCGTCACTTACCATGGTGACACGGTGAGGTACGGGCAGGCGCCAGCAAAGGAGGGGTTTCTAGCTCTGGGAGAATCTTTCCTTTTGAGGATGTGAGTTAGTGATCCCTGAGGCTATGTGTACCTGTTTGTTTCACATTTATAATGTATGTCCCCAACATGACTACAAATATACATATTCATGAACACCTACATGCGTGCACAACCGTGAGGACCCTGACAGTTACAAAGAACAAGAAAATGAAAGCTCTCTTTAAAAATGAAAGGAATGGGTTGGCCTCGGTAACTGAAAACTGCCTTCAGGTGTGGTTTGATCAGGGGTGCAGATCAATCACTGTGCCATTGGCTGGGCTCTGTCCTCCGCAGGGCGATGTGCCCTCCGCCCTGACTCCATGGGGAACGGCAGGGCAGCCTCGGGGCCGAGCCTCTGACCGGGCTGAGCCTCTGACCCATCCAGGAGGGGCTTCCCAGTCATCTCCTTTGAGAGCAAAGCAATGTTCCGCCAAACTCAGTCTCTCTGGACTCCTTATTCTCTCACTGTTAGCTCTCCAGTCACAGGACAAGCAGCCCCCGTGTGCAGCTGCTACTCAGAGCTGCAGGGTTGGAGGAACGATGGCTTGTGCGCCGAATCAGGACAGACGACACAGATGACAGCTACGCAAGTCAGACACCAGGCGTCTTAAGTGTATGTTCGTACTTCTTAAAGGTTTTTTTAAAATGTATTTATTTGAGAGAGAGAGTAAGCAGGAGTGAGTGCATGAGTGCTGTAGGGCGGGTGGCAGAGACGACGCGGGTTCCCTGCTGAGCAGGGAGCCCAGATTCAGGGCTCGGTCCTGGGACCCAGGGATCTTGACCTGAGCTGGAGGCAGACACTGGACCGCCAGAGCCGCTCGGGCGCCCCAAGCAGTGAACAGTGTGATCTTGCTCAGTTCTGCGGGCAGCCCCACAGGGCGTAACCTTGCCACAGCTAAGCTGGTGGACTGGCCTAGAGGCCCAGCCACAGCTGTCTTGGGCGATAAGGGCATGTCCCTCCCACGGGCAGGCCCCTGCTGTGACCAGTGTAGATGGCACCCGGTACACAGTGCTGCATCTCGCCGTGTGGCCTCCCCATGCCCATCTGTGCCCCGTGTGAGTCCCTGGTGCCCTGTGGCCCTTGCCTGCCAAACTGAAGACCCCAGTAAGGTCCAGGCCGTGTGGACACCTGCTGACAGCTAGTGCCCTCTAACTGTCTTTAACCTCGAGGTGAGGCTTGCGACACCCCCGCCCCCCGGCAGCTCCTCAGTACTGTGATGTGCATGGTCCAAGGGACACGGTGGCGTCTCGCCTGGCGAGCAAACCCGGGAGGCCCCAGTTCCAGGAGCGTGTGTGGTGCGGGTCGCTGCACAGTGCCCACATGGGGCCGGGAGTGCAGTGGCCACCGAGGGCCAGAGCACGAGGGCCGGAGAGCGCGTTGAGACTGGGAGCCGGTTCCTGCTCACATGCGGGCTCTCTCCGCCCACCCGCTGCGGCCCGGGACTGCATTTCAGGCCTGCGCACTTGCTCTTACATTAGAGCGAATTGGCTCGGCTCCGTGCCTTTTCCTCCTTCTGCTTGCTGAGAACAGGAGGGCAGGTGGTGACTCGGGCCTCGGGCCATGGGCTCAACTGCCTCTCTGCGGTCCCCGAGGCCAGACCACCCTGGACGGACGCCTGCTTTGACATGGGTGAGTCGGGAAGGGCTCACTGCTCTGCGTCCTGGGGATAAGACAATTGGAGGCCTCCGGGAGGCAGAACCGTCCCCGGCAGATTTCTTAAATCGGAGGTATGCCAAGACAGTGCGTTTGGTGGGAAGGAGCCCACCCCAGCGCCGCCTCCCCATCCTCCTGGCGCCTCCCAAGGGTCCCCTTGGGTCCAGGCTAGGCGGGAGCAGATGCTTGGGGCTGGTCAGAGTGAATGCTGTGTCACGTCTCTGTGTCTGGGGTGACCACCAGGAGGCAGACGGCAGGTGGCTTTCCCTCCAGTGAGTGTGGCTGTTGCATATGAAAACGAGGACCTTGGCAATCCTGCCTCACTGAGCTTGACCGTGGCTGCTGTTACTTGTTAGTTTGTATCCAGAAGATGGGTCATGAGTATCAGTCTGCAAGCAGACATGTCGTCAAGCTCACCTCCGCCTTCGGGAGAACGCGTCTTCCCTGTCTGAAGGCATCTGCGGTCATCAGTGATTTTCTGTTGTCGGTAATCTCTAGAGGAGGGTCTGTCCATCTCTGAAGAATGTGGTACATCTTCCACTTATTTTAATCCCCAGACTGGTCACTGATTTTAAAAAATGAAATTTAAAGGTTTTATTTCTGAGGGTGGGGGAGGGGGAGAGGGGGAGACTCCCAGGCAGGGTCCACTTGGAGCCCAACTTGGGGCTCAGTCCCTCAACCCCAAGATCATGACCTAAGCGGAAATCAGAAGTTCGTCGCTCAACCGACTGAGCCACCCAGGCGCCCCCAGAGTGGCCCCTGATTTTTAAGCTGAGCTCAGGATGGTCCTGCTTCTTCTGTGTTACCTGTTGAAGGACCCCAGGTCAGAATTATACTATAGCCTATAAGTTTTAACATTCTTTTTATGACCAGCTTATGCTAACTGAGAAACTGTAGCTAGCTGACGATAGATAAGGGAGTCAGCAAGCAGCATAACAGGATAACGAATAGCGAAAATCTGTGTTTAACCCAGCTGTGTCTGGCTTCTGTATAATCATGCTTCTAATGCTTTGCTAAGAAATGAAAAATTGCTTAAACCCTCAACTCTAAGGAGCAAGAGGCTGGCTGAGGACAAAGCAAAAGCTGGCGCCTTGCACCCCGCCCTCAGCCGCTCCCCTCCATAGGTGTAGCATTATAAATAGTTAACTTGCAGAAATCACAGTCCTGCAGCGTAGGAGTCTCCCTTGGTTTGCAAATGTCCTTGAGATTTACAACAAAGAAGTTACCTTACGTTTGATAGCAGGAATGTAACATTTCACCAGGAGAGACTCCCAATTGTCTTTATGTTAGGACCTCATTAAAGGGAAAATGGCCTTGGCTTGATAGTAACCAGGCCTTCAATATCCTGATAGTGCTTTCATTCGCATGCGTGGGCTAACCGGCCAGTTCTGCTTCTGTAAGATTGCTTTGTCTGCTTTCGCACGTGGGTCCCCTGATCCACTCCACTGACGCCAAGTATGCCTGTTCAAACTATCAATCAGTCAGCTCAGCCCCTCCCGAAACTTGTTTGTCCATAAAAATCCTGCACTACCCCAGCCTGGTGTGCTCAGCTAGCAGGAGCTGCTGACCACCCGCAGGCGCCTGCGTAACAATAAAAAACCTCTTGCTGATTGCATCCAGTGGCAGTGTTGGATTCTTGGGTAAGGGGATCCGCGGGTCTTTCACCTGTAAGGCCACCGTGGGTCACTGTGCTGCAAAGATCAGGTTCAGGCCTCAGACTGAAGGACCCCACGGGCTTTCCTTGTTCTCCAGCCTGCAGATGGCAGAGACTCCTGAGCCCCGTCCTGGAGTAAAGCCCAGCTTATGTGTCTGCATTGGTCTGGTGAGCCCCCTCATTCTCTGCAGAGCCCAGCACAGACGGTACCACCAATGTCAACGGAGTTGGCAGAAATAGTCAACTGTGGATCCGGGAGGCTGGGGGGGGCTCAGGCGGTCTAACAGCCAACTCTTGATTTCGGCTCAGGTCATAATCCCAGGTTTGACAGATGGAGCCCCGCGCCTGGCTCCGGCTCGGTGTGGAGGCTGCCTGAGAGCTTCTCCCTCTCCCTCTGCCTCCCCCTCCCCATGCTTGCAAGCCTGCACGCTCTCTCTCTAAAATAAATAAATAAAATCTTAAAAATAAAACATGGAGCCAAAAATGTGGTGACCGGCCAACTACGCCTGTGCTGTCCCATCCTGAGTCACTCAGAGACCCTCCGCCACACGGTGCCGTACGTCTTCCTCTCCCTAAAGAGTTTCGAGTTTACGGGAGACTCAAGAATGCCAGAATTGCAAAGTGCTGAGGCCTTGGAGGGTCGGCTGCCGCCGCGATGCCCGTCGCCCACCCACGTTCAGCAGCGTTTCCTACGGCGAAGGACCTTCTCTCCTGCGTCCCAGCGCCGCCATCTGGATGAGGGAACTGGCCTGACCCTCCACGGCCACCCAGTCCACAGACGTGCTCTGCCTCCACGAACCACCCCACACCGCCTGCGGAGAACACCGCCGTCCCGGCCCCACGCCGCCTGCGGAGAACACCGCCCTCCCGGCCCCACACCTCCCGGGACCCCTCCTTGTGTTTGGTGGCCCTGCCCCCTCGTGGCCTTCCATCCGGTACATTCCTCGGGACGCGTGTGACCTTTGTGTCCGTGGCCCGTGGGCGGACTACCTGTGGGCTTCCTCTGAGGTTTCCTCAGGGCGTGTCCTTTGTCGAGGCAGCTGGAGAAGTGGGCCTGGGTGTCTCGCGTCCCGCCTGACTTCCCCGTGTCCCGGCAAGGTGCCCTCTGACGGCCTCCCCACCGCTCCACGGCCCTCTCTCGCTGTGGTTGGGAACCGTTCTGCGTGCGCACCGATGGTGCTGATCCATGAATAGCCCGTTCCTCGTGGTGCTTTCAGTCTGTGCATTTAGTAATTTAAGTCCGGGGGGACCCGGGCTTCCTGTTTCATGCTGTGAGTCATAACCCGTTCCTCTCATCATTCAGTGCCCAGATGGCCCCCGGGTTGCCCGTGGGAGCCCTTCCGACTGGCCTCCGTGGCTGCTCACGTGGCCCTGCTGTTGCCTGAGCATTTCCTTACTTTCTGGCACGGAAGAAAGCCTCTCTGTCCCCTCTCCTCCCTGTCTACACGTCCTCCCGTGCTGGGCCATCCACACGGCAGATGCTGCTTCACGCAGATGCTCCCACTGCCGAGATCGTGGCTCCGCTTGCTTCCCGCGTCTGTGGCTTTCTCTTCTGTCGGCAAAGCCGGCTGTCGGCCCCTCTGTCTCCGGCCCTGCTGCGCCCCACGCACGCGCTCCGACACCCGTGCGGTCCTCCCCCATCCCTACGGGGCCTTGTCCCACCGGGGCCCCAACATCCCAGAGGGCCCGGGGGAGGAAGGGAGTTTTACCCCTTGTCAAGCTGTTCATGGTGTCTGTGCTTCAGTCCTCTGTGAAGTCTGTACCTGGGCAGCTTGTGCCCAGAAATCTTCCCGCAAACGTAAAACGGACGCCGTGAGGGCAGAGAGAATGCTGTGTGTTTAGTAATAGGAGCGTCCCGATGGCCGCACTCGGATAATGACATCGCAGTATCCTGCTGTGTGGACCTGCCCCGAAGGCTGCCGTGGGCCCGCTGGGGGTTGTGGCGGGGGGCCGCTTGGCTTCTCTTGGGCCTCTGAGGTGGGGTCGGGGGCATTCCTGGTTCTCTTTACGCTGGATTTTTGTGATGCTGCCATTACACTCTTCTAAAATAATTTGTTTTGCCACGTCTCCCTCAGAGCTGACTGCAGCGGGGGGGGGAACCAGGGCCCTTGCCGGGGACATGTCTGCCTCTGGCAGGAGAGAACATGCTGGAAGCCCATGAAGCCGCCGAGCAGAGAGGACGGATGGAGAGCTTGTCGCCCAGGGAAGCTAGGGGAGACCCCTGGGGAAGGTTGAAGAAGCAGCTGATGTTCCTTCCTGAAGAGCCAGCGCGAAAGAAATGTCCCTGGCGCTGGGCAGAGAGGGCTCGTGGAGTCACACAGAGCCACCTAGGCCACCCCAAGGGCAGCCCTGCGTCCAGCCCGGGACTAGAGCCGCACTCAGCATCCCTTTCCCAGGGCACTTCCCTGGGCTGCCCCTTCTCAGAGCTCACGGGGCAGAAGCCATGCCCCAGGCAGTCTTTATTCTGAACGCCTTCCCTTCCCTCGGTCCTGTTTATCACACAAATCCCCGAGCCAGATTTCTGGGGAGGAGAAATCCCATAACCTCTGCCCCTTCGCCACCTTCTGGTGTCTTCGCCCCCATGGGGGTTGGGGCGTACCCTGGGAGTGAGGAGGGGCTTGTGCCACTGCCAGAGGCCCTGCAAGGTGTCATCAGATGAGGGCTGTGACCCCTGGCGATCAGGCCGGTCCGCTGCTTGGCGGCTCAGGGGCAGACACAGAGAGCGGGTACCAGTGACTGCCCGTCACCCCCTCGGGGTCCCAGCTTGCGCGCGGCTCCTTTTCTGGGAGTCTGCCACGGGCTCTGTCATGATGGCTGTGATGGACGGGTCACCTGAGGCACACACGTCCCCAACAGGCCTGTGTCTACACCTCAGTGTCCGTGCTCTTCAGTACGGGTGTTACTGATGGGGACGTGGGAGAGCGACCCGACCCGAGGGCTAACTTAGAAACAAAGAATCCTGAGTTGATCGCTTATTGGCATGTGAGAGCAATACTTACTCAGTATCTCGGGGTCAGAAGAGCCCCTGGGGGATGGGAGGGGGCCTCAGGCCCAGTGCAGGGTGGGGGGGGGGGCAGAGGACACAGATCCCAGGAGAGAGCAGCGTGCAGGGAATTGGGGGATGAAAACCCTTTTTGAATCTTCCGTGTCATGAAGAATCATTTTTCTTTTCTTTTTTTAAGAGAGAGAGGTGGGGGGGGGAGCACTAGCAGGGGGAGTAGCAGACGCCCTGCCGAGTAAGGAGCCCGACGTGGGGCTCGATCCCAGGACGCCAGACGAGGAGCGCGCTCAGGCAGATCTCCCTCCTCTCAAGGCGATCAGAGGCAGAGGACGCGTTCCCACCCCTGGAGGTGGCCTGAAGCCAGCTCTGCCCCGAGGGTGGGTCCTGCACCACTCCTGCCTGTCCCCTGTGAGGGGCGTGGGCCCCCAGCTTCCGGCAGCGGGCCCATCGGAGACAGTGACTTCACGTCCTGGTCGGCTAGCGGGGGCCGTGACCGTGGCTGCACCCCGGTGGCTGCTTGTGCTTGTAGGGCTGTGCTTCCCAGGCCTCCCCCCGGCCCCTCTCCACGGCCTGCTGCCGACAGGCACCTTACCAAGTCCTCCCTCTGCCTCCCTGGCCTTCCGATCCCGTTGCTGTAATGTTTTATTCATGCTCGTGCGGGCAGGATGCCGTTTTTATTCTTAGTGTGTCACTCGTGTGTTCGTGGCGGAGCGGGGACCCTCTGTCGTGTCCCTGGTGTCACCCATCACGGGGGCCTGAGCGCCCCACAGACACTGCGACAGATGAGGCTGTGACATCAGAGAGGGGGGACCGGCCCCGGTCACGTGGACAGTTAGGACCCGGCTGGCAGTCCCAGCCAGGAATGTCCGAGTCTGAAGCCAGCTGCCACCTGTCCCTTCTCCATGGTGGTTTTCATCGCTCCACAGACATAACTGCCCAGGATCATTTCTGACCAACGTCCCACGGGCGGCCCGGCCACTGGACGTGTTTGGAAATCATGGCACACGGTGTCAGGAGTGAGCCTGCCGGAGAGCAGCCACCGCGCCCGGGACACAGTGCCGCGTCTCGCAGTGGGGCCGTCTCATCCCTCAGGCTGTCCTAGCAAACACGCCGCCGACCGGGTGCCTCTGGACAAGACACTGACCTCTCACAGTTCCGGCAGCTGGAGGTCTGAGATCGCTGACAGGGTCAGCATCCAGGAGGCCATTCTGGTTCCCAGAGCCGTCTCCACGCTGGGTCCTCACGTGGTGCCAGGGTCAGGGTGTCCGGGGTCTCTTGTAAGGGGGCTCATCCTATTCGTGAAGGCTTCACCCCATGACCTAATCCCTTCCTAAAGACCCCTCCGAACACCCTCACACTGGAGAGGAAGGTCACAGCATAACAAATGTGGGGACAGTTATTCAGTCTGTCCCGGGAACCAAGGCCAGCCGAGGCCTCTGACTGCAAATCTGGTCGTCTCCAGGGAATGTCTTTGGGTTTCTGTCATCTGGAATCTCGGGCGCCTCCTGGGAGATGCGTGGGGCCTGCAGGTGGCGGGGTGGGCGTCTAACCAGGGGAAGCCGTCGGCTGCCTCTACTCCTTCCCGCTCCCAGAGCGAGCAGGAGACTGCCGCCTCCCCGTCTTCACCCGCAGGCTCGAGCTTCCCTTCGTGCGCCCCCTTCCTGCAGAGGGGCCGTCCCGGCGTCCGTGTCCCAGAGGAGAGGCACTGGACCGCGGATTGCTGTCAGTGATTATCAACCACCGCGTCGTTAAACCTGGGCTTCGTGGGGTCAGGACTGAGGTGTAATTACTTCTGGGGGAATACTAACTCCGTGGAAAGGGGAAATCCAGCTTAAAAGAGTAGCTTCTACAAACGATCAGGAAATGTGCCTGCGATGGTTCACTCGTGCCGGTCACTGTGGCTATGATCTGCGGAAGGACGCGTAGTTGGGCCCGTGGGCCGTGTCAGCAGGGACCCGTGAGTCACCCGCCGACGTTTACACCCTGTTTTCCCGAGCCGGGCGTTTTGTCTTGACATATCTGTGAGTGCTAAGGAGTATCTTCATGATGAATTAGGTTAGCAGGCCTCTGGGTGAAGGCATTGGAGAGACAGGACAGAGGACCTGGCCGCAGGCTTCTAGAAGCTTCCTCCGCAGTTCTGTGAAAGTACATCCGGAAGATCTACGACACGAGGCCGGCGGGGCAGGAGACACGCCGTGTGAACGGAACAGACGCCGCGGAGGGTGAGCTAGCCCCGAGCTGGGTCCTTGGGACACCAAGGAGGGGGAGCGAGGCAGGGCGCCGGGGGCAGCGGAATTGTTGGGGCAACGACATGGGGGTGGGGGTGGGGTAGGGAAGCCGCAGGGCAGGAGCCCGGATGGGGCAGAGCTTGGGAAGGGGCGCGGCGAGCCCGCAGAAGGGCTGAGGGGCTGCCCTGACCCTGGCAGGTCCTGGAAGTCGGGCGGGAAAGGGGTCAGCAAAGCAGGTTTCCCAGATGAGAGTCCAGCTGTTCCGCCGCCTGCCGGGCTCCGAGCTCGGCCGCTGCTCGGTCGGGGGCAGGGGACCCTGGAGGAGGCACGGCAGGGTGGAGAGGGAAGCGCCTGGACCCCGGGCGACAATGGGGGTGGGGGGCTCAGGCCGTCGAAGGTGGGTTGCGGGCTGACTGCTGCCCACCACGGATCGTCGGGAGGTGTCGCAGGGGCTGGCCGGGTGCGAGGCGACAGTGTGGCCAGGCTGCAATTCTGCTGGGAATGGAGGAAAGGCCATGGGAGACGCCTGGCCACGAAGCTCCGAGCGCCGGGCCCCGCTGAGGATTGTTTCACCAGAGCCGTATGTCCCCCGGGAACATCCGTGAGCTCCCGCGGGCGGGCACCCGGCACACGCACGGAGTGGGGTGTGAGGCCTCTGTGGTGCGGGTTCGGGGGTGTTGTTTACGGTGACCGGAGATTTCCTAGGGCGGGTCTGCTCCCGCGGCTGTCCCCTGCAGCTGTCCCCGCGCCTCTGGGCTGCCCGTACACCTTCACCTCTATGCATTCGTTCGTTTATTCGACAACTATTCCCGGAGCACCTCCTGCGGCGAGGGGCAGTGGCCGAGGGCTGGGGGTACCGTGGCAAGTGGGGGGAACCCCTGACCTCCCTCCTCCTCCTGCCGGACACCACGGCCACTGAAGGGCCCGCCCGGATGGGGCAGCGAGTGTGGGGCCGGGTCCCATGAGGCTCTTCAGCACATGGGCGCCTCTGGGGACCTCACGCGTCTCGCTCACTGGCCGGTGTCCCCACATGTCTCTGCTTTCCCTGCAACATTCTGTTTCACGCCTGGAGCAGAGAATGCGCCCCTCTCAGTCTCCATGGTCTCCATGGTCTCCAGCACAGAAAACACTTAAATCTCTGGACACAAAACCTCCCAGAGACTCTCAGAAGGTCAAGACCCACAGCTTGTCCTCACCCTTCTGCGTGTCCAGAGGAGCGGGCTGTGTGCGCGAACGGGCGCCCCCGCCACGGGCCGCTCCTCCATGGAAACAGGCCAGCTCAGCCCAGGGCCGCTCCCGCCCGCTGCAGTCAAGGCTGCGAGCAAACACAGGGAGGAGGCAGGCAATGGGAGAGAAAATTCTGTATTGTGACATGACATGCAGAAAGCCACACGCTGTCCTTTCTCATCTCAGTGCCGAGAATGGCGACCTTGGGATTTTACGCCCACGTCCAGGAAGCGTCAGGCTGGAATTCTGGCGCTCGGCTCCCGGATGAGGATGCCCTTCCTTCTCGCTCTGTGGTCCTGCACCTGCTGCCCGGTGTCCGCCAGCGGTGTGGTTGGCACTGAGCCCCTGGATCCAGCCTCAAATGATGTCAGAGCTGAGGTCGCTGACCAGATTCACCCCGAGTTCACTGACCGGATTCACCCCGAGTCCTTTGATGCTGCTCTGGCCGATCCCACCCCCTGGGAGCTGTCCGGTGGGGCAGCGTCCTGCTGGTGCGGACATCTCGCCAGGCTCCTTTTTCTTGCTCCTCCTGCTCTGTGAGGCCTGCTGGTCAGCACTGCTGGGCCAGGGTCTCCCCTCTTTGCCCCACAGGGACCGGCAGCAGGAACCCCAAAGGGCAGCAGAGCCACGAGCTGCGTGGGGTGAGCTGTGCTGTGATTTCAGTGTTTCCTCCTGTCATTTCCCACTGGTCCCCCCAGCAAGCCCGGGCAGGCAGACGGAGCAGGTGCACTCACACTCATCTGAAAGGTCACCCAAAAGCCTCCTATGGGTCCGCGTCAGTGCAGAGTGGGCGCTGGGCCTCCCACTCTGGAACCGCCGGGGGCGGGTTGGCCGTGCAGGGTCCCGGGCTCTTCCTCCAGTCATGGCTCGGTCTGCGGTCCAGCAGGGACCCAGGGATCGCTGCACTCGATGCCCTCCGACAAGCGTGGCTTTGGGGGCCCAGAGCGGGGACTTTCCGTGGCCCCCCGCAGCCACCCTGTCCTTCCAATGGAAAGTTCAGTATTTCCTCAGCTCCACGCTCTCCCGGTGAGGCAGCTCGGGACTCGTGTCTAGTTCTGGGCCACAGAACCAAGTAGACTCACGGCCCTGGAAGGCTGAGAGCAACCAGCAGGGACAGGCAGGGAGGGGCGGGTGGGACCGGCAGCAGAGCCCACAGGCAGGGGCATCGGTGCGTGAGGGTCCAGGAGAGACGGCGGAGTCCTGGGTTCGAATCCCTGTTCGATGGCGCACTGGCTTCACCGGACTCGGCTCCCCTTCCCTGCCCTGTGGAATGCGGGCAGCATCAGGGAGCGGCAGGCTGGTCGGCTCAGCACCAGCGTGGAAGTGTGTCTGGCGCGCAGTAAGGTTTCAGAGGCCTCGCGCCTTCAGTCCCCGTGGGGCAGGCGAGAGGCGCTGGGTGCTGGCAGGGAGCCGCTCGTCCACAGGCTGGGGGAGGCCCGCTTCTCACCCCTCCCGCTTCTCACCCCTCCCGCTTCTCACCCCTCCCCCTTCTCACCCCTCCCCCTTCCTCACCTCCTCCTGCGCGTCCGTGGCTGCGTCCAGCGTGGACCTGGCTGCCCCTGTCAGCGGGGGTGGGAAGACAGCGGCTGATCACACAGCGCTGGAATCTGCAGGAAAGGACACCGCTCTGGCACCACGTCCGCTCTCAGGCACCCCTGCAAGGCCAGCGGACGTGGGACTGCAGCCTCGTTTCCAAAGCAGAATGATCACGACGGACACCCCCGGCAGTGACTCTCGGCAGTGCGGCGGAGGAAGGGGCTGGGCAGAGCTTTGCAGACCTGCCGGGGGAAGAGCCAGCCCGGCCCGACTCAGGCTCCTAGGCCAGACCCGCCCCCCCACGCCCCGGAGAGCCCCGAGCTGCAGAGGCGGTGAAGGACAGGGCTCGGGGCCAGGCCCGCATGGCAGCTCCCGTGGGTGGCCTGGGTGTCTCTGCAGCAGCCGGGAGGGGGACGGTGCTAGCGGCTGTAGTAAACACACCCCAGCTTTCTCCTCCCGTGGAGCTGGCGGATTGCAACGTTCTCGCTGGTGGGCGACTTCACACGCCGTGACGCGGGGCCCGGGCTCCGGTGGCGAATGGCTCTGCTGGCGCCCTTCAGCTTACTGCCAGGCTTTATCTTTTTGGGGCTGTATCCCCTTTTGGCAGCCCGAGGAATGGGCTTTTCTCAGAATAATTGTCCTTAAACACATACAGTAAAGCACCGAGGTTAGCCCAGAGTGAGACGTGAAACTCGGCTTCTACCGGTAGCAGCACTGCCGGTCCTGACGCAGCTGTTGGGTTTCTCGCCCGCGCTCACGGGCACAGGAAATACAGGGCGTCCGGGAGGTTGCTAGAAACAGAGAGGTCATTCTTTTCCCCACTTGGGCTCACAGAACCCTGCCCCGTCCCCGAATTGTAACCCCGGGGTTTGACGGCCAGCCAGCAGTCGGACAGAGGAGGCAGAGCTGGCTTGGTCACACCTGAGGACTCTGCTGGGAAGGACAGACACCAGCCACCCTTGCCAGTGCCGCGATGCATCGTGCTAGTGCATGGGGACGGGCTTTGTGTCTGACCCCACGTCTCTGGCTTCAGTGTCCCGTGTCTGCTGTGCCCTGAAACACTGACCCTTGCCGGTGGATGGAGCATCTTCTCCTGAACCCTGGGAGGAAAGCTTGGATTTGGGCTCTGCTTGTGGCGTGCTACAAATCCCCCTGCGGCTGCTGTCAACGAGCAGGGCTCTGCCTTCAGGAGGCTCCGGCTAGAGATGCTGCTGGAAGGGAAGCAGGTCTGCAGGGACAGATCAAAACATGGTCCTGTGTCCTGACTCCAGCAGCCCCCGAAACAGAGACCAGTGCCTTGGGGAACAGGAGCGGCCTGCGGCCCCTCTGTGCTCCCTCCTCCACCAGTTCTGTCTGTCCATCTGCACGAGGCGTGACTTGGGGGCTGGACCTTCCGCAGGTGGGAATTGCTGGGGGAAGAACCTGGTTGGTCCTCTGGGCATCCGGCATCTTCTGCCCACGGCATCTGTGAGGTGAACACGTGAAGCTCTGCCTGCACGGGGAGAGGCGCTTGTCAAAGTGAAGGTGATGCCGACGGCCCTGGGCCCGGCTGGGGACAGGAGCGTTCACAGTTCCTCCCGCGTCAGCCGCACCGGGAGAGCCGGCTTGTCAGCCCGGACAATGGAGATGTCGCTCACAGCAGGTGCGGCGTGTGCTGCTTTGCTCAGGCTGTCGGAACACGTTACCTCACCGGGGGGGCTGACGGCATAGGCGCTGACAGCGCTGGAGGCCAGGACCCCAAAAAGTCACGTGTCAGCACGCTGTGCCCTTTCTCACAGCGGCCTTGTCCAGCTTCTGGTGGCTCCAGGCGCTTCTTGTCTGTGGCCATGTGCCTCCCACACCAGCCTCCACCTCAGCCTGGCCTCCCCGGTGACTAAGCTCAGCATCGGATTGGGCCCATGGCGACCTAGCCTGGCTTCACCTTACCATGTCTGCAGAGACCCTGCCTGTTTCCTGAGAAGGACACACCCGCAGTTTGCAGGCCAACGTGACTTGGGTGTGGGACACCCTTCAGCCCAGTCACAACACCCATGCCAGTGTCCAGTCACCCCCGTGTGTGCACACGCCCAGGCGCCAAGGTTTCTGTCCTCCGAACTGAGCTGAAGCTGCCCAGTCTGGAAAAGGATAAAAATATGCTGCCCGGTCCTTCTGTGGCCCTGCCTCAGTTTCCCAGGTCACCCTCAAAGTGGATGTCCTGCTTTGAGAGGAAAATGAGCAATCGTGATGAGGAAGGTAAGGTGTGAGGGTGCTGTGTGCAGGGTACTGTGTGCGAGGGTGCTCTGTGCAGGGTACTGTGTGCTGGATACTGTGTGCAGGGTACTGTGTGTGAGTGTGCTGTGTGCGAGGGTACTGTGTGCAGGGTACTGTGTGCGAGGGTGCTGTGTGCAGGGTACTGTGTGTGAGGGTGCTGTGTGCAGAGTACTGTGTGCTGGATACTGTGTGCGAGGGT
>NC_081561.1:147612853-147665527 GCF_022355385.1 Mustela nigripes | reverse complement strand
CCCGAGGCCGCACCGTCCCGAGGGCCGCACCG
This sequence comes from Mustela nigripes, assembly GCF_022355385.1. Lineage (NCBI taxonomy): Eukaryota > Metazoa > Chordata > Mammalia > Carnivora > Mustelidae > Mustela > Mustela nigripes. The sequence continues at coordinate 147,665,495 of NC_081561.1, read as the reverse complement.
TCCGGAGGCCCGCTCCGTCCCGAGGGCCGCACCGTCCCGAGGGCCGCACCTTCCCGAGGGCCGTACCTTCCCGAGGGCCGCACCGTCCCAAGAGCCGCTGATCTGTGCCCTTTGTCATATCCTTTATAAACTGGCACACCGGAGTGTCCTGAGTTCTGCCAGCCGCTGCTCTAGCGCGTTCCTAGAACCTCGGAAGAGTTCCTGAAAACCCCCAGTCTGAATCCTGTGGGTCAGAAGCACAGGTAACAGCCTGGGCCTCGCCCGGGAGACCCCAGTCTGCAGCGGGGGTGAGGCCGTCTGGGAGGCCTGAACCCTGGCCTGTGGGATCTGGGTAGACAGCGGCAGAACTGGCTTGGTTCTCAGACACCTCCCTGCCCTCTGAGAGTGCCTTCAGGGTGTGCCTGTCGTGGGGGGTGGTGGTGCTGTAGGAATTGGGTCCAGGAACTCAAAGAGGAGGGGTCCCTGGGGGACTTGGGAAGAACAGAATGGACTTTTCCCAAGACTGCTTATCCTTACAGGAGATGCACACTACTTCATTCCCAAATTAGTCTGACAATTCAAGCTTAGGTTAAATGATTCTTTAAAATATATATATATATATATTCAGCATGCGTGTGCATGAGCACAGGGAGGGCGGTGGGGGGCGGGAGAGGGAGCGAGCCTCTCAGGGAGGTTCTCCACTCGGCCTGGGGACCGATGCGGGGCTCCATGTCATACCCCAGAGCTCGTGACCCAGCTGAAAGCAAGAGCTGGATGCTTAACTGACGTAGTTAAATTATTCTTTAAAAATAGCCAGTAGGACAAAAGAAGCATTTGCTTTAAAAAAAAAAAAAAAAATTGCCTTGCTATGATGATTCCTTTACCGTATTCTCATGAATATAGTCAATATTGACTTACAGATTTTACGGTTAAAACTAGGGCAAAAAACATCAAAACAAATGAAACGTTGCCATTCACAGCAGCGTGCAGGGAACGAGAGGCTATGATGTGCGAAATGAGTCCGAGAAGACAGTTATCGTATGATCTCCCGGACATGAGGCGTTTGAGAAACAAGACAGAGGGTCAGAGGGAAGAGAGGAAGAAATGAAACAAGACGCAACCAGAGAGGGAGACAAACCATAAGAGACTCTTCATCTCGGGAAACAAACCGAGGGCTGCTGGGGGTTGGTGGGATGTCTGAGGGCTGGGGGGCTGGGGGGCTGGGGCTGGACACGGGTCAGTGTGTGCCACGGTGGGCGCTGTGAACTGTGTAAGACTGATGACTCGCAGGCCTGTACCCCCGACACAAATAATACATTATATGTTAATTTAAAAAAAAAAAACCTAGGGTAAAAAAAATCATCCTTCTTCTATCCTCACAGCATGCTGGCAAAATCAGTAATCAAAGCACCCGATCAAAGCACAGATCCTGTCGGTCCTGCACATGGCAAGTGTCTCCCTGTGCCGTGCCTGACCCTCCACAGCCTCCGCTGTCCCTCTGTTGAGCAGAGACGAGCACAGACCCCGCGTGCACCAGGCGCTTTGCTCAGCTGGGACAAGGTGTCCTGCCCTTGCGGAGCGCAGGACGGAGGCGTCTCCTGCCCGCAAGCTCTTCTGCGGGGGATGGTCCACGAACGGAGCCAAAGGAGGCAGAGCGCAGGACGCTCCCGTAACCTCCAGTCTCCCCAGGGAGGCGCCGTGTCACGCGTGTGCATGTGCACACTCGCGGGGCTGGTAACTGGCCCTCAGCCACTCATTGGTTGAGGTTTCCAGTGCAGAGCTCATGCAGGGAGCACTGGGCGCTCCGGCCGGGGTAGGGGTGGGAGGGTGGGGGGAACTTGTGTCCTGGGATCCTCAGCACCTTGCTGGCTGCTCGCAAACACCCTTCGACTGCGCACGCGGCGCAGCGGCAACGGCCCTTTCCTGACGGAGAATTCCGCGCCACTGTTGCTACCCTCCTGTGACGGTCTCTGTCATGCTGTACTTCGAACGATTTCACCAGGAGTAGGAAATTTATAGAAATTTATATTCCTATAAATGCCGTGTTTTTAGTGATGGTTCATGTTCTAAGAAAGTAACTAGCACGGTTTTAAGAATTCATCAAGTGCTACTCAAATGCATGCTTAGTTTTGTGAGGTCCGTGGAAACGGTGACTGGTTCCAGTTCCTCCCGAAGCCTAGAACGGAGGCGAGCACAGGGCAGTCTTCCAAGTTTCACTATGGATAGTCTTTCGGGATCTTTATGGATGTTTGTTGCCAGTTTCTGTTCTTACCCTGATAAGCGACGGTCATTTCTCTTAGGACAGAGACCAGTCATCATTAAAACTTCAGTAAATGACGGTGGTAGTAGTAAATCTGCATGCCGTCGGCCACTGGAAGAAAGGGACATGAGAGAACGTGTCTGGGAACGTTCCCGAGTCACTGAGCGCGCTGCGTTCCCCACACCCTCCCCGGCCCTCAAACCCCGATTCTGCGTCCACTTTCCCACTGCGCTCACGCCGCTTCCTTTAAAAGAAACTGTATGTGTTCGCCTTACGGATACGAGCCTTCCTGTCTGTGTTTCTAAAAGAAACTCGAGTCTGTCCAATGGGGAGCGCTTTAGAAAAAGAATGAGGAATACATTTATTTTCCTTTAAAACTTTCTGGAGGGCGTGGTTACTCTTGCGAATTCCCACGGCCAACGCCGCATCTTGTGGACGATGGTGTGTTCGCGTCCGTTCGTGAAGGGCTGTAGGGTTAGCTTTATGAGAGCTGGAATAGATTTTGGAACAAGTATGCTTGGCTTGAGGCCACGTTCATTTAATTGAAATAAATCCCTGGGAATCGCTTAACTGGCGATGACCACAGAGGACGCCGGGTTAGGAGAGTGACGCTTCTGTCCCAGCGTCTCTGCCGACCCTCCGGGAAGGCTGCGGAACGCCACGCGGGCTTTTTATTCACTTCTCTACTTTTCCACAGGACTGTGCTAACTTCTGGGAAGTATTATTCGTGGGCACAACGGAGGAGTGAGCTGAATAGATTTACGTAGCTATTTTCTCATTTTTACTTCCTCCCATTATAGAGAGTGTGTGTGTGTGTGTGTGTGTGCGCGCGCACGCGTGTTCTCTCTTACCTCCGGTGTGAGATTCCTGTGACCGAACGAGAAAGTCTTCGCCGGAGCCGTGTGCATCCCTGAGTGAGACACTATCCGCACTCGCTCGGCGACCCGGGGCCCCCCGCTGCCGATGGCCCAGAAATCACGGAGCCGGGTCATGTCGACCTTCCTCACCAGTGAGATTAAAAAGTCTGTTGGGAGAATTTTAGATAAAAACTCCTTCTTTAAAATTTCCTCCTAGCTCATAATTTACTTTTCATAATGAAGAGATGCTGTTTCCTTGGTATTTTAGCCTTTTTTTTTTTCTTCCTTGTGAATAATTTTTTGGAAAAAAGCTGCTGTGCCATTTCCGAATGTCACGACTGTTTTGTTGGAAATGGGGCTTTGGGTATTTCCCATAAAAGGGGCTGACTCGGATTCCAGTTACATTTGGGGTCTTTCTGGGCAGACTGTGGAACGTTAGTATGTAAAGTGGTTTCTGGAAGCCTGTGAGTTGCCAACTGAAATGATGTCCCCCGAGCCCTGGCTGGTCCCCATGAAGGAAGATGCATACAAGGGTGGTTGCTCCCCAGTTTTATTCGGGTCTCTGGTTCCTGATCATTGTGGAGCTGTAACATTCTAGCGCTTTCTGGCTCACGGTTATAGTCTGTCCTCATCACCCAGGGTACGTTTGCCTGGGCCGCCGTAACAAGGTACCACGAACTGGCTTACACAACAGAAATGTCCCGCCTCGTGGACCTGGAGGCCGCAGGTCTGGGATCGGGCATCCCAGGGCCACACTCCCTCTGAGGGAGCTGGGAAGGCCCCAGCCTCCCTCCTGGCTCCCAGCGGCTCCCTGGCTTACAGCGGCAGAACTCACGTCTCCCACGGGGTTCTCCCTGTGTCCACGGTTCCCTTCTCTAGGGACGCCGGCTGCCGTGGATGAGGGCCCACTGCTCCGGTATGATCTCAACGAATTACAACACCGTGAACATGGGAACAGAAAACCCCACTACAGCGGAGTGGGGAGCTTGGGTGGGGGCACTCCCTCGACCTGTGAGGCACACGGGGAGTCCATTGCAGACCCCACAGGAAGAGATCAACTAGACGGTACGTGGACTCGACCTTGCACGTGGACACGACCCTCCCGACTGGGGGAAGAGACACGTTCCTCAACCTGCGTCAGCTCAGCCAAGAAGACGCCGCCAGACTTCCAACCCACAGACTTTCCGGCTACGACCGCCTCCCCCTCACTCCGCTCCTGACAGAGCCTCCTGCCTCTCCTTTGTCCTCCAGACTCCCCTAAGGTCTGGCCACAGCTTGTCTGCCCCCGATGGCAATTCCTCTCTTATTCTCCAATAAATCCGTCTTTGGCTGGTGAAATAACTGGTAGATTTATTTCTAAGGTTAACCCTAGAAAGACCCTATTTCCAAATAATGTCACACTCTTCGGTGCAAGGGGCTAGGACTTCAACGTGTGAATTTGGGGATGGGGACAGGGACATCACAGTTCAACCCATAATGATGGCTAACATGCCTTTTGTTAAAATTGAGTTGGTTTTGAGGATTTGGGAGGATTTCGTGACACTCTGGAGATTGGAAATACCAGGGCCGGTGATCACGCCCCTAGAAATGAATCATTCTCTTCATTTTACCAAATCCTTTGAACACATCAACTTGCAAAATGCACCAGCCTGAGCTAAACCACGGGGGTCAGTCAAACATGCCCATCACAACGCAGAAGACTCAGCATCTCGAGCACCAGAGCCCTCACGTTAGCGGGGGTCGCTGGCTGAGATCCCGACACACGCTTCTCCGCACTATTGTGGACGGCAGGAGCTTCAGACCAGTTGGGTCTTCGTGGCACAAGCAGGAGAGTCGGACTCCGGATCTCACTTCCGCGCCCCGGAGATTTTAGCCTCCTTCGGTTACGGAGACCCAGAGGCTGGAGGGGCTCCGTCCCGCTTTCCTGGGGACACACCAAGTTCTGTTTTCATGTCCTCGAGAGAGTCATTTCTCCTGGAGGCCAGGTTTCAGGGAGCACGGCCCCTGTTCGCATCTCATTTTGAAAGAAAACTTGAGCTGCCTCTGTTTTGACCCAGAACTTTCCAGTTGGGTTCTTCTTTCCAGCTGGTCTCTTGGCTCAGGGGAAGACCCTGTGGGCCAAGCAGCTTCTGAGATGGGAACTGAACCGACCCCTGCAGCGTAAGGGTGGCCCCAGGCCAGCAAGACCTGCCCGCGACGGACTCCGCGGCAGCGGTCACCGACTGGCTCTGCCCTCCGGCGCGCACCTGGCCGCTATCGCCCTGCATTTTCCTTATATAAACCCAGAAATGTTTTCCACCTTTTGGGTATCGCCTTGGACCCTCGTTCACTGTCTTCCCGGCGCTGGCCTCACGGAAAAAATCCTTCCGTCTTTCACACCACTGGCCCCTCGGCCTTTGGGTTTTGTCAGTGGGGAGTGGCCAGAGCGGGTCTGCACGGGACCCTCCGTCCCGGAGCTCGGGCACCCCTGCGCCCCTCCTCACTACAATTTCGCGGTGATCCCGTGGCCAGGGACACTCGAAGTCCCCCGCACTCCCTATTGTCTGCGGGGCGTGCTTCACCGAAGACCCATTTCAGCGAGTCGCCACCGCGGCCGTTTCTTCTCGGAAGGTGACGCCTGTGGGTGGGGTTCCTGGAAATCAGCGGTTGGAAGTGCTGCTCCTCTTGAAAACGTTATTCGAGGGGGGATGGGGACGGGGACCGGAGAGGGGGGTGGGGATATGGACATTGGGGAAGGTGTGTGCTAGATGAGTGCTGTGAAGTGTGTAAACCTGGCGGTTCACAGACCTGTACCCCTGGGGATAAAAAAATTGTATGTTTATTAAAATAAATAAATTAATTAATTAAAAAAAAGAAAACGTTATTCGAGGACTTTTCTTGGCATTTGATCGAACACTCTGACCCACCGCACGTGATTTCTTGAGTCCTTTCTTTGAAGGTTTATCCTTTAAGGTACTCAGTAGAGCCGTTGTCTCCTTTCTGAAAAAACTGTCTTCCTGTCCTCTAACTGTTCATGCCTCTTAATGCCCTGTGAGCTTTCCACGTGGCTAATACTCCCCTGGGGCGATTATGTGTTTTTGAAAGTTGTCTTTTTTATTTTAATTTATTTTTTGGTCTTGCATGTGGTCCATGTTCGTGGTCTTCTGTCGTCCGGGACACCGGGTGCCACATCTGGGTAGATTGTCCTCACGGAAGTGCCACAGGATTAAAAATGAGCGCAGAGGTCATAGCCTGGGGTGGGTGTTTTTACGTAATCATCTTGGTTGCTTCAGAAGACAACAGTGCAGAGTGATTAAGCCCGGGAATGTGTTTCCAGAGCTCCCAGATCACATGAGGCCCTTCTCCACAGCTCGTTCCCCACTCCCGGCTCCTCTGCCTCACCTGTGCACCGGCTAAACGGGCTAAATGACTCTCAGTGCCTTTGTGAGGCCACACCTGCGAAGTCTGAGAAGGGACATCATGCTGAATCATGAACCACATTTGCAGCAATTCCTAAAGATGTGCCTTTAATAATAGCCCTTTTGTGTCTGATGACAGCTGGTTCTGGTTGGGTCCCAGCATGTCAGCCTGAGGCCGGGCTCCTGGGGTGGGGGGGGCAGCCCTCCTCAGCGGGCAGCAGGGGCCTTGGCCGGTCACAGGAGGTCCCAACCAAGTCCTTTTCCAGATTACGTCTCCAAACCAAAGGGTGATGTTTTCCTGCAGTCTGCCTACCTCTGAGTGCTTGTGGAACATTCCAGAAAGTGGAAGTTTAACAAACGCCCAATAAGACATTCAATTTCACTTCCCTCCCCACTGCCTGTAGGGGCTCCATGTTCTCGGTCGTTCAAGTGAAACGATCTTGGCATCTCACCAGCGCTGTTTTTCTGTCCATGGTTTCCCTATCTTTATTACATAAACAGCGTTTCATTTTATGCTGTTAATCTGTGACGTCTTATGCTATGCCCCAAATCACCCTATTAGAGTGAACACGTGGAAACCCTTCACTCTGCTCTATCAGCAAAGGCTTTGAAAACAAACAACATTGTTATTATTTTTATTGAATGGGATTAATCTTCACGATCTTGTTGGCCTGACTTTGTGGACAGAGCAGCTGCCTAAATCAATACCGAGAGTGGAACGGAGCCTCTGCCATTAACTCTGCTCTGGAATATGGAGTATCTGGGATTTGAGCTAGTTTTTTTTTTTTTTTTCCCTTTGTAATCAACTGGGTTTCTTCACGGTTTTATAAAGAGGAAAAGAAGACAAAGGGATCGATAATTTTTGGAAGCAGTAAGCCATTCTCTTAAATATTTTTCTCAGAGATAAAGGAATTTGCTATAGAAATGAATAGAGGTATTTGATTTTAACACTGTTTCCCAAAGAGGGGACCAAGCATCAGAGTAGCACTTAGAGGTCTGGGAGATGGGTCGTTTGTTCTGAGAGAGAAATGGAGTCAACACAAGACAAGGAGACAGAAAGAGAAGGAACCAAGGATGGACAAGGTCCCTTGAGATACGCGCCTCGAGGTCCCTCTGGAGAGACTGGGAGCACCAGTCCTTCCTTCTGGTCCTGCCTGTGGGTGGGTGCCTTCGGGCTAGTTCCTTCTCTGAGCCTCAGGCTTCTCTCATCTATGAAAATGGATTGTTAAATCCACGTTAGATGGAAGTTAAATGAGAAAAAGGGCAGATGAGCACAACACTCTTCCTAGAACTTGGTAAACGACTGACCCTACATTGTTTGAATTAATATTTTCCCCCAAACTTGGGGGACTTGGACACGAGGTGTCATTGCCCATTTAAACAGCCCACTTCGCTTTTGTTCCCAAGGGAAGGCTCTGGGGCCCTGTGGCCAGGGGCACCAGCGGGGTCCTGCGTCCAGGCGCGGCGGCTGGAGCGCGACCGCGGCGCGCGGGGAGCCGGCGGGGTGAGGGTGGGGGGCTGCGTCCCCTGCTGGCCCCCACCCCGGCCCCACGGTCCTGCGGGCCCTTCTGCTCTCGGGCGGGGGGCCCAGCGCCCTGGATGCGTGGGCGGCTGCGCAGGCGGGAGGCCCCGTTTCCGCGGGCGGGTCAGCGGCAGGTCCCCGCGCCAGGATTTTCTTATCTTCAAGCAGGGAAAGCAGCGCCGGGCACCTGACTCCCTGCCTCACCCCTCCGGTAGGGCGAACGGGGGTCTCCGGCGGTTTGGGGAGTGGTTGGCGAAGGAAGGGGTGCGTGTGCGTGTGTGTGTGTGCGCGAGTGTGTGCGTGTGTGTGTGCGCGCGCGCGAGTGTGTGCGTGTGTGTGCGTGTGTGTGTGTGCGTGTGTGTGCGTGTGTGTGTGTGTGTGTGCGTGTGCGTGTGTGTGCGTGTGTGTGGGGGCGCGCGCGTCGGGCGCGAGAAGGGCAGAGTCTGCCGCAGGCCCCCTCCTCGCCTCCCCTCTCCCCGGCCCTTGGTTGCTATGCGGTTTCTATGGCAGCAGCATCCTCAGACCCAACGTGCACCCATCGTTTAGAGCCAATTAAGGTAAAACAGTGGGGGCAGGGAGGGAGGGCGTGGCGGGGGCGGGGGCGGGGCGGGGCGGGGCAGCCGCGGGGAGGCCGCGAGGGCAGGTTCGCGCCCGGGCTCCGCGGCTCTTCGGCCCAGCGCAGCGGCGGGGGCAGCAGCTCGCGCGCCGCAGCCACAGCCCCCGGGCCGCAGCCCGCTCGCCCCGCGGCCACACCGCAGACCCCTGCCCCCCCCCCCCCCACCCCGGGACCCTCCCGCTCCGGGCGCGGACCCGACCGCCTCTCCGCACTGCCCGGCCTCTGCTGCTTCTCGCCCGCAGTACTTGAGCAGACGGAGAGCGAAGTTTTAAAAAATGCCGATTGCCCAGTTGCTGGAGCTATGGAAGAAGATCGAGGTGGAGCCCATGGACATAGAGGTGAGTGCCCGGGGAGACCGCCTTCTGCGGGAGCCGGGCGGCGCGGCGTGGGCGGCAGAAGGGGCTCCTACCGACGGGGACTTGCCTGGGACGGACCCTTGAGTATTCACGTGTGCAGAGCTGGCGCGGCGTGCGCGTGGGTGCACCCGTGCGCGCGGACACACGAGCCGCGGGCATGTAGGTGCCCGCGCGCGCACACAGCGGTGTGTGGGGTCAACTAAATGAATGAAGATCAACACTGGGAAGAGAGAAATTGTTGCTCTTCAACCAAACTTCGGGCTTCCTGAGCTCTGTGTGTATCTGGGGGTCCTCCCGGGGCTCCAGCTAACCCGAGTCTGTTTGGTCTTCCTTCAACAAGTGGCCCTCCATGGTAGGAACTCGGCTGGCTCCAGCTGAGGACGGAAGCAGGGCGAACCCGGGCGACCTCTTAAGAAACAGGAGGCGCCAGGGTAATGCAGGCTTAACACTGTGTGCTCGGGGGAGAGGGGCTGTTACAAAGAAAGAGAAAACCTAATGGAATGAAGGTGTCGCTGAGGCGGCCCCTCCCCTGGGCGGGCTGGTGGGATACTGTTTCACTCCCTGCTTCTCCAGGGACCTGGAACTCTCTGGAAGCCTGATCCATGGGATTTGATTTGCTTAATTTGAATTATAGATAATCAACATACATTTTCCCATGAAGAAGTTCCTCAAACTTACCCGTTATGCAATTATGCGTCTGAGACCACCCCCGACCGTTATCAGACTACCTGCGGAATTCCTAGACCTACGTCTCATGTGTCTCTAGCGACTCTGACTGCTTTCCCACATGGCACATTCCAATAACTTGCTAAATGTTGACAAAATCCAAGCTTCAATTTTTGTTTTATTTCCTATCCCAGCATCCTGTCTAAATTCAGTTCTTCACATAGATGTGACTTATGTTCATACGCAGCCTGTTTTTTGACAGAACAGCTTGTCTTTGCTGCTATGACAAGCCCTGAGCCTAGAGAGGTGACACCTCGGCTCCTGACTGTCATCGACTATGCTGTTCGCCCAGGATGGCGTTCCTGGTGTCCAAGACCGTTCCTTCAAAAGAGCCTCTCACAAGGGTTGCTAGTTCAGGGTTTTCTTTTTTGTTGTTGTTGTTTTGTTTTTTGAGATTTGAGTTTTTTAAAAAACTGAATGAATGAATTGAATTGATAACGATTAGCCAGAAGTTCTTTTCTTACTTCCTGGAGCTTTCTGAAGCCCTCTTAGCAATCTGAACTATGTTTGGGGGGGGGGGGGGCCCTGGCTGCCGACGCCCCCCCCCCCCAAATCTGGGCCCCACGAGGTGGGGAAGGATTTGGCTGCAGGTCCGGAAAGGAGGAGAGCAGTGAGGAAGCCAAGGGGCTTTGCAGAATCTCTCGTAGGGCTTCCGACTCCGCAGCCACTGACCAGAGCTCTAAGGAGCAGCTTGTGTCGTGAGTATTTCGGAGATGGGCTGAAAATGGAGCAACAACGTATGTATTCATGTTACTTAAAAAACATGTCATGAACAGCACTGCCTTGCCACCCCGTTTAGAGGGCACATTTTTAAAGTTTTTGAGGCTGATGTGTATGACACAACAAATCATGAAAATTGGATAAAGTAGATGGTCCCGAAGCAAAAGAAATTATCCTTGGGGTTCCTGGGTGAACATTTGAGCACTGTACGCCGTCTGCAGTATGCTTTCCGGAGACAGAGCACCCACTCCTATTGCTTTGGAACCCGGAAAACCAGAGCTTTTTCTGGAACAATTAAACGTGAAGCGTTGGTCCTGAGGTCCTCCGGGTCCCGGGGGGGTCCTCTGAACCCACACAGAGGGGAGATCTGTCTGCTTCATGACTCCGAGGCTCATTTCGCTTTCGGGTTTTGTGCATGTTTTAGGTTGTATGATACTAAAATGTCTCTCCTATCCAGACGTTGGGAAAAATACAGGGAAGACATTTGGCCCCTGAACTCCGAGTTAAATAGCATAAACCCTTGCGTGAGAAGCTTCGCAGGCCCTTCCTACGATAGAAGCTGCGATGCTGCGGGCTGGGGCTTCTGTGACTCGCGTTTGCACAAATTTAACAGGACCGATGACTGTCTTAGCGGCCAGCACTCCGGGGTTCCGCGTTTGTTCTAACTCGGGCTGCTCTCCCCTTGCCTTGCTTTCTCAGACCGGCCCGGGTTGGGTTGGAGGCGCGTGGGCCGGAGACGTGGCTCTCTTTACACAAACCAGCTTTGCATTCACACGTAGACGGGGAGACTCATTTGACTGTCGAGGGAGAGTATTTGCGGTTTTACGAACTGTTTTGAAGTATTTTGGTATATTTGACCAGTGAATGAGGTGTATTGACAGGGAGACGTATGCTGATCAAAAACCGGGCCCTCCATAAAACTCCTGAAGAATCTGGGCTAAAGAAGAAGCCACTCATGGTGTTTTAGCGGGGCTCTCAGTCACTGCTTGCAGCAGACTTACTGCGGCCAAGGGCACACGTGGGTGAGGGGTGGGCAGGGAGGTGAGGAAGCGGACGACCGGACGAGTAAGGGGAGAGCAGAAACCCGCCGCGGGGGCTAGCGGACCTGTTTATGTCCTTTTTGTGTTCTTTTAAAAGAATAAGCCTGACCTTTCTGGGATGTCATCATGCATTAAAGAAGGGAAAAGCCCCTTTTTTCAATATTGCAGATCAGATAGGACTCCCCGACATCTACGGTCTGGCTTGTCCGCTGCTGGTTATCTTACGGCCTCTAGATGAGCAGACTGCCTGGAAGCACGGGGCCTGGGGCGTGTGGTGGCCTCGGTGCCCGGCTGCCCCCGGCCGGCTGTCCTGGTGCCCGGGCTGCCCCCGGCCGGCTGTCCTGGTGCCCGGGCTGCCCCCGGCCGGCTGTCCTGGTGTCCGGGCTGCCCCCGGCCGGCTGTCCTGGTGCCCGGCTGCCCCCGGCCGGTTGTCCTCCCAGGAGCGCTCTGCATCCCTCGATGGTCCGTGCCGTTCTGTCCGGACACGTACAGGGACTCTGAGGCCCGGGTTAAACAGTCAGTTTTGAGCCATGATTCAGTGAGCAAGACTCAGACCCAGACCCTCCTGGTGAAGCCTTGTCCTCCGGAAACCCTCTCCTTTACGTGTTTTTGGGCCAGGAACTTGACTCAGTCTGAGTCAAGTCATTCTTTGAGCGTCAGCCGAGACTCTGATTTTATTCCATTCAAACAAGAATGGTTACAAACACCTTCCCTCTGTCACTTCTCCGTACCTGTCTGTCAGTCTTTGAGCCCCACGCAAATGCACAGCCCCCACCTCGCGGGTAGGGAGTTACGGAAGCACGGGCCTCTCCTTTCGCTGGTGGCGTGAGTTATCCACGCTCGGCTGATGGAGCAGTTCCCAGCTGTGGAGGCAAACACTCAGGGCTTCATTCTCCAAACACTCAGGGCTTCATTCCCCGCCTGTTGCAGAAAGACCCATTTCCTGCGCGAAGCTTCACACGGTTTCAAGTAGACGCAGGTGGGTGGGGGTCTTGGCGCGGACGCCCTGTTTGTGACAGGGACTAGGCTGTTCATTCTCCGTATTGACTACCTGTACACTGGTCTTTACGCGACTGTTGCCGCACTAACGCTGCTCCGTGTGTCTTTGTTGTCAGACCGCCGAGGAGGACCTGCACCCGGACCCGGAGCCCACCGTCGAAGAGACCGCGCAAGAAGTAATTATACACGTTTTATGGGGCCCTGGTTCTTTGGGGAGGAAGGCGGGACTGGGAGGACCAGAACTTGGAGATTCATAGCTCGCGGGCGGTTGTTTCAGTGAAATGTATGTGTGCAAACACACGCCTACACACACACACACGCACAGTGTACACTGGGGTTATATGCTGGCCAGTATGTTTCCCCCCAAAGGGGTACACGAAACATAGGAAGCAGAATCACGCCCCGAGGTCGAAGGCATAGTGTCTGGGCTTGGGCTTTCCAGAGGGAGAGGATGTGTCATCACCAGTGAACACAGGCGTGTGCAATAAGCAGCGGGAGTGGAAGGGACTCACGGTTTCACCTGCTGGAAGGTCGGCGCCGCGGCCTCTGAACACGGGCGGGGCTGTGCTCTCGGGGCACCGCCAGTAGAGTGGGGGAGTGGCCCCTCTGCGGGAGCAGTCAGGGGTGTAGACTCGGGGGAGAGACCGGACTGTGCGGAGGACGCGCCGCAGGGGCGTGGAGTGGGAAAGGGCCCAGGGCATCCGCTGCCGCTGCCGGTGTCAGCCTGGTCTGCCCGGGGCCTGGGATAGGAAAGTGCTTCCTTCCAAAGCTGAACCACAGCCAAAGACAAGGGCTTCTGTTGGAGCTGCTGCATTCTGGCCGCTTGAAGAGGGGCCTGTCACTGGGGAAGGTTGACAGCACAATTAAGAGGCTTTCATTTCCCGAGGTGCTTAGCGATGCACCCGTCGAAGCATGAAAGTTGTAAGATGTACGTGTCTGTTGACTGTTCAGAACAGCTGTGGGGGCGGGTCAGTGCACACGGCTGGCTTTACAGACGGCCTGTCGGTGCTAGAAACGGTCTTCCATGCCGGCCGATCTGCAGTTTCAGCCGGTGCCTCTGGCTTACGATCGATCGGTCCCAGGATGACATGTTGGTGAAATGCTGCCTCGTCTTTGCTGGGCCTTTCCAGTCCACGCGGTTGTCACTGCTCTGCCGGGGGCAGCCCAGCTCTGCCCCTGGCTCTGCAAGGAGCTCCCAGCATCTTGGACAGGATGTTTGGCCTCGTGTCCACTGTGTATTCCCTGGGAGAGTAGGTGTAGCCCTGTTTGTGCCAATTCCAGAGGTCAAAGGGCAAATGAATGTAGGAGCCAGAGACTGACTTCCCTGAGCGGACAGACTGACAGCCGCTCTGCCTCCCAGGAGCGGGAATGGCTAAGGGAGGAGTGCTTCCCTGCACAGGGCCGAGGTCCACACGCCCAGGGTCTCAGAGAAGCCAAGCCACGCCCGACCTGCCACTTGTACTTACGCTCCGCTAGGCCCTCGTGGGAATTCTGACGGCCAGAAACCTCTGGTGTGCTTCTTGCAGGCAGGTTAACACGGGTGGTGAGCAGCCCGGCTCAGGAGGCCGGCTCTCGGCGCTGCGCTCGGTAGCCGTGCCCACCCTGCCTGCGGGAAGGCCAGCCTGAGCGCCGAGACTGCAGCGGGACATGCACAGAAGTGCTTGTGCAATTAATAGGGAATCTCTTTTTTAAAAAGGTTGTTTATTTATCTGAGAGAGAGAGGTCCATGAGCACAGATAGGGGAAGGGGCAGAGGGAGAAGCCAACTCGCCGCTGAGCAGGGAGCCCGATGCCGGGCGCGATCCCAGCAGCCTGGGATCATGACCTGAGCTGAAGGCAGACTAAACTGACTTGGCCACCTAGGCGCCCCTAACAGAGAATATTTTAATTCGTTAACAGTATTTATTTCCAGAGATCTCCTAGTCTCAATGTGTCTTATCAGATGGAAATGCAGATGCTGGTTTGTCACAGTAAAATAACTCGACGTCTTTCAAATTATTTTTTATAACAGGAGGTGAGACACAGCGAATTATTACTATTTCCTGATGGTAGAAAATCAACTTAACTTTGACTTTTAATAAATAAAAGAAGAAAGTTCCAGCAAATTTTAGGAGTAATTTTGCAGGACGTACTGGGGATATGTGACAGGTTTGTGGTGTTGGGGGCTTCCTGAGAAATGACGGGGCCACAGGCCGCTCCTGTGATAGACGATGCTGGAGGCCGCCTACAGGTGCAGCCCCGGCAGCCCCGTGTTTACACGACCACCTGCGGGTCAGGGGGCAGCGCGCACCTCCCTGTACGTCCTGTTGACCTTCAGAGTGGAGCCGCGGGCCCTCCTGAAGGATTGTGGCTCCGACATGGGAGGGAAGCAAGAGAGAGAAGTCTCACGTTTGGCCAGTCTGTTTGGCCTGGGTGATGATGAAAAACCCTATTTGGGAAAAATCATTCAAATCAACACAGTTCATTCATTCACTGGATCAAGCATATTCCTGGGCGACCTGTGGGCAGAACATGGTGCCCGGCATGGAAGGGTGATGAGGAAAGTGGGTGTGTCCCGGAGGCACGTGGGAGAGGACGAGCGAGAGGGTGCGGGAGCCGCTGCAGCCTTGTTGCTCTGCTGAGGCTACTTTGTGGGGCTCCTTCTTCACAGGGATGTATTTTTTTTTTAAACATTTTTATTTATTTATTTGACAGACAGAGATCACAAGTAGGCAGAGAGGCAGGCAGAGAGAGAGGAGGAAGCAGGCTCCCTGCTGAGCAGAGAGCCCGATGCGGGGCTCGATCCCAGGACTCTGAGATCATGACCTGAGCTTAAAGCAGAGGCTTTAACCCACGGAGCCCCCCAGGCACCCCACAGGTGCGTGTATTAAAGCAGAGGACGCACTTGGGACATCTTCTGTCCGAATATCTCAGTGTGTGGTTCTCATCAGTTGTATTTCACTTCACGGCTCTGTCTGTGGAGGAACAAAAGATGGCGAGTGAGACAGGAAGTTGGCGCCACGTGCGTCTTCCCCACGGCCACGGAGAGAAAGGCCCCACGCCCTGGGGTGTCGGGACTGGGGTGGAGTGTTTGTGTCCTGAGTCCAGAAGGGCGACTCTTGGTCAAATTTCACTTGACACACAGCAGGTGAGACCCCCAGAGAGTCTGGAAAAAACCACAGACTCCAAACAAGAAACACCTTCAGCAGAAGGCGTCAGGAAGCGTTTCTTCAGCCGCGTCCCTCGGGGTTAGGGGGAGGGACTCCCAGTCGTGGAAGGGAGATCCGAGAGCGGAGAGGTGACTCCTGGGTGTGTGGGAGGCTCTGCACCGGCTCTGCACCGGCCGGGAGCCTGTCCCTGCTCTCTGGGGGCCGTGGTGTGGAGTGGGCGGCAGCAGGAGGCTCCTCCCCGATGCGGCCGCTCAGCCCCGGACACCGTGTCCCTGCCTCTGTGTCGTAGATGCGGGTGTTTCAGACAAGTTCCCGATTTCACAGAACGACCGCGGAAAGTCCTGGCGTTCGGTGTGTACGTCTTTAAAGTGCTGCGCCGTCAGGACTCTGTTTATTAACAAGCCCCACTTGCTGGTCGACTCTGGAAACCAGGTCCTGATACTTCGTCCCACATCTGCATGGCTTCACTCTTATTTCCTCCAGACGGCTGGGGTGTCTCCCTGCCCCCCCTGAGCTTCTACTCCGGGTTTTGACAGTGGAGAGCCTGACATCTGTAGGGCGGGGCAGAGTGTGGGGCCGCACTTGCTGAGGTCAGAGGTCAGCTACGCAGGCCAAGAGCTGGGGCGGGGCGGGGAGCGCGTACCGCGCACGGAAGACAGCTCCGGCCGCCCTCCCGCCGCTGTCTGAGGATGCTTGAGGATGGCGTTCCTGCTGCAGGGCCCCTGGCTCCTCAGGGCTCAGGTGGGCAGCTGCTGGCACGGTGACCTGTGACTTCAGAGCACCCGTCAGCGTGGCCTCCTCAGTGACCAGCAGCCCGACTTCTGAGCAGCTGCGTCTTGGACCCCTTGATTTGTCTGCTCGGGGGACGCAGGCTGGAGCAAGACCCGGGAAGAGCCTCGGGCGACCTGGAGACCCGCGAGAAGGGTGCGGCGCTTCCCAGGTGTTGTCAGAGCCCTCTGGGCTAGAGTCGGGTCCCCGGTCATCGCCTGGGTCGCCCTCGCCCACCACCCGCACGTCCCAGCAGATCCTCTCCGCCCCGTCTCGCACGGGGCTCCAGACACAGTTCGTTGTTCCTCTAAAAAGAGACAGAAGCAGCGATCCAAACCGGCTGCATAGAAATGAGACAAGAGGAATAATGAAGCCTCAGGACTCACGAAGCCATTAAGAGCGAAGCAATTAGGTTTCCAGCGACGGTTTGCAGTTGGGAACAGAGGGACGGGCTTCTGTCCCCGCGTCTTCTCCTCCTGCCTGTCAGGCGCTCGTCACGTCTCCCGAAGCTGGGGTCACCCACGCCCCCCTTCCCTGCCGGCGCAAGCACGTTCCTGTTCTCCTGTCCAGCAGAAGCCGGGCTTTCAGCCCTTCAGAGGCTCTGGCCAAGGTGCCGGGACCGGAACGTATGTGGAGGAGAGGGTCGTGTGGCGGAGCCGGCAAAAACCTTACGTGTTTGACCCACCGTGGGGTCGGCAGGAGGGGTTGTGGGAGGACGTGGCCTCTTTCTGCTTCTGGGACCAAGCTGGCCGCATGCACGATTCTGTGGGTGTGTCTCTGCGACGACAGAAGGACGGCTCGGGCAGCGCTGACGGGACCGTTCTCGGAGCCCTGGGCGCCCACTGGGGACCCACCCTGCTGTCTCGCGGTCCGCATCCGGGGCAGCGCGGTGCCACGTTTGGGCAAGCAGAGGACATTACCCGCGTGGCTCTGTGTCCGGGCTGCGGCCCGTGTGAACCCGCGAGCGGCCCGTGCGGGCCTCGTGGCAGCTGCTGGGAAAGGGAGGACCGTGGAGGTGGCCCGGGCTGGCCACCAGGGCAGTGACTGCGGGGCGGCTCCTCCCGGACCAGGGGGGCTGCCGTGTCCCATCACAGCCAGCCACAACCCGTGTCCCGGTGGCTGCTGGGCCGCAAGGCGAGCACCTCGTACAGCGGTACGTCCACGCAGAGCACTGGGGCGGGAGAAGCCCTAAGGTCAAGTCTGGGGTGTCTTCTAGGGCCTCCTGTGTTTGAGCCCCCAGGGAAGGACGGTGCACCAGTCCCGCCAGAGAGGAAACCCAGTGACCCGACAGGGTAAGGACACTGCCCTTGAACACGAATCTGATCTCTGTCCCCTTCCGTCCTTGGGAAGCCACAGACAAGAGGGAGCGCGGGGGAGCATGGGGGTGCGGGGGGCGCAGGGGAGCGCGGTCCGTGACCCGCCCTCGGTGTTTCAGGTGGTAAAACCAACAACGCATCCAAAATGCTGCGATTTGGTCCGTGTAACGCGGAGCCAGCAGAGAAGGGCCTTTCAGACCGAAGCGATTCGCGCTGCTGTACGTTCTCGTCCTGGAGTCACTGACCCCCGGCGTCGCCGACGGGGCTGGTGGCTTTATCAGGGCCTGGGTCAGACGCAGTGGTCTGTTCTCTGCTGGGATTAAAGCGAGGTGACGGGGGCCTCCCTGCGCAACAGGAGGCCTCGGGCAGCGTCCCTGCGGCCACATCTGCTCCTCTCAGGGCTGTCGGGAGCGCGCGGGCTCTACGCTGTCCCACTGGGACTCTCTCTCCTTTCCGCTTTTCAAAATTCTCTCCCGCTTGTTTAAAGTCAGAATATACAGACTTGGTTTCTATGGGTACCAGAAAATCCAAGAATTGCAGAAGTTCCTTATAGTCTGTTAATCTCAAATGGATAATTTGAGTCATTGTGGTGAGACGGGACACCTGTGTCCTGCACAGTCACGCTCTGTGTGCGGGTAAAGTTCAGAGTGTCGGGTAGTATATGACTGTGCAGATATTTTGATGTAATGAAGAGTAAAACAACAGAACCATCCTCTTGTAGCATAGAGGCAGCTGGGAGCTGGGTGTGGAGACATAGACTTTGCAGTTTCTGTGAGTCATAAACCTCTCTAGGGAATCATTAAGACATATTTTTCTCCAAGATGTAGTACGAAAACACCCCTCGGTGCCAAATGCATGTTGAGTCAGCCGCCGGCCGGTGTCGGCAGCATCTCTGCCGTCCGTCTCTGCCTCGGCCCGGCTTCCCGGGGGTGGGGGGGGCTCGGTTCTCCTGGCTGGACCCCGATTCCCACCTGCCCCAGAATGACGGGAGCAAACCCAAACAGTGGGCGCAACTTATAGGCAAAGAACTCGAAGTCTCCATGAAGACGTGGTTGGGGCAGCATCTCCTGTCTATTTTAGGCAGAAACATGAGCACGACCTCCCGTTCTTCAGGAAATCATAATCTTTAAGGATCCAGACACATAAACGCCTGTTTCTAGAGTAACAGGATAAATACCAGAGCGCGATTTCTAGCTTCTTCTCAAAATGACGAGGGTCTCGGGGGCCGTGGGGACCAGAGGCCCCGGCACACGCCTTGTGGAGCCAGCCCTCCCCTTCCCCCGCTCCTCAATTCTTCCAGCAAATGCGGAGTGAGCTCCGTGTGCCTGGCGCTGTGCCAGGCTCCGGGACACAGTGACTCAGATAAAAGACAAAAGTCTCCGTGCGTGGGACCTTCTGTCTTAGCGATCCTGCAGATAAGTGACCAAGTGACGCCATTCCACACGGCGGCCAGTGGAGTGCGGAGAGCGGTGGGGCTGGAGGGCGAGGGGCCGTGTCAGCAGAGCGCTGGGTAGAGACGTCCGCTCTCGGTGGGCGGCGCTCGGGTTGGGACCCGAATGCAGGGACAGAGCAGCTACGGAACCTGGGGAAGACCGTCCGGCCACGGGTGGGTGCGGCGGCCCCGCGAGCGTGGGAGCCCAGGGTGGAGAAGACCGGGCTCAGGTCTCTGGGGTCACTCTGGGTTTTCTGGGAAGCTGCGGGGACCTCCAAGCAGGAGCCTCCCTTGGAGCTCGCTCGGGCAAAGTGGGCTCCCGGAGGCCAGCCCAGGTGAACGGTGTGTACACGTACAGCTGGCCGTGTCAGCTCTCCAGGAATGGCCTCCGGTGCCCCTTTCCAGTCCCACGGATGGGGCTTGGGCAGCAGACGTGGATGCCCACGGTCTTGGAGGCTGGACGCCTGACCAGAGGTGCCAGCTGTCGCTTCCTTCTGGGCGGAGAGGGAGAACCCACTCCAGGAGCCGCCCGAGCCTGGTGTGGCCGGCCACCTCTGTGTCCCCACGTTGTGCCCGTGTGGCCGGTCCCTGCTCTGTCCTCGAGGGAGCTTCTCCCAATGTCTTCATACATGGACTGTCACACTGCATTGGAGCCCACCCAGCCTGATGACTTACTCTTAACGAGTCATGTCTACAGTGACCCTCTTCAAATCAGGTCCTGTTCTGAGGCCCTAGGGTTTAGGACTTCTGAGGGCAGCATACAACCTATAACAAATACTGTGTTTGAAGCATCACAGACCTAGAGTTCCAGTGGCCGGAAGTGCTCTTCTAGGTGCTGGCAGGGCTGCACTCCATTCCAGAATCCGTTTCCTTGCCTTTTCCAGCCTCCTGGGGGGCCCGAGTGCCTCGGCTCCCCCCGCCCTCCTCTTCTGCCTTCCCCTCTGCTGACTCTGACCCTCCTGCCTCCCCCCAGGAGGACCCTTTGATGACATCAGACCCATCTGTATAATTCAGGATAGTCTCCCCATCTTAAGATCCTTAACTTCAGCATGGAAGGTAACCCCACACAGGGTCCAGAGCTCCCTATGTGGAGCTCCCTGGGGGCCGTTATTCCCAGTGTGGGTGTCGGTAGGACAGCTGGTCTGGTCTCTGCACGCGTCTAAAGGGGAAGGACCACTGCATATCACAGGGATGAAAGAGACAGAGTAAAACATAATGTGTACACCCAGACTGGGTCCTGGTCTGAAGAAACCAACCGTAAAACACACTTCTCGGGGCAATTGGAGGTTGTGGCAGGTGGAATAGGTCATGTTTTTGTAGATTACTTTTTATTAGTATTTTTTGCTTACACATTTTTAGGTAAAGTATATGAATCATAGATTTCATTGTTAAATATTTTTTTTCTTGAACTTAACATTTTCCTGCATAAGCAGAATGCCCATTCTGCCTTCCCCCAAGCCATTAGATCAGGAGGGTCAAAAGCATCTCAGTTTATAAGGGCTACCTACCCTTCTGTGCACGTTATTTTACTTCCATGGGGAAAAAAAACCAGTTACAGCTGCATCTTACCCTGTTGGACAGGGCATTGGTGCTAGCTATTAATTGAAACAAAGAGCACTAGCTGCTGAGCTTTTGCTATGAAGCTTTTAAACCCCGGAGTGCTCGGTTCCTGACTCAGACACGCCTTCTTTACTGCACGGGGATTTGGGGCTTGC
Source organism: Mustela nigripes (assembly GCF_022355385.1). NCBI lineage: Eukaryota > Metazoa > Chordata > Mammalia > Carnivora > Mustelidae > Mustela > Mustela nigripes. Next base: position 147,644,643 of record NC_081561.1, on the reverse strand, counting down.
AGCCTAGGGCCTCGGCCAATGAGTACATGATCATGAACAGAGTCGACGTAAGTTCTGTGTGCCTTGAAAGGAGTTAAGAAGCGGTTGTAAGTTCGTTGTGAATTGGGGCTAATTCTGCTTCTTGATTGTTTTTTCTCATGTGAAAACTTTACTCACTTCTGAAGGGAAAAAAATCTCGGGTGAGTTACTGGTTCAAAGCAAGCAAGCAAAGAAACAGCATCAACAGAAGACTTTGGGGCTCTGGTTCTGCTTACGATGCAGAAAATCACAAACAGAATGTTCTTGGGAGTGAGAAAATTCAGCTGAGCTACAGAGTTGTAACTTTCTTTGAACCCATCAGAGAGCAAGGCAACCAGGGATCTTTATCCTGAAGGATGACAAGCCCCTTGGGGAGGGCTGGGACATGATCTCTTTCACCTGCGGCTGAGAACAGGTGGAAGATAGGGCCGTGGGAGTGGGTAAAAACAAAAGAGCTGAGTGGGGGCTTCTGTACAGTTGACAATCTGGGGGGCAGATGCGAGCCCACACTCTCTTGCATGTCCTCTCCATGGGCCTTCCTTGGAGGTATGTGAGAAAGATCAGGGCCAGGGCATGACTTGTGGGAGACTTGAACTCAGCTCCTAGCACTTCTCTCACAGGATGCAAAGGCCTAAGCCACTGGGAGGAGCCCCATGCTCCTTCCAACCCTTAGGAACCTGGAGGGACCCTGTCTGTGGGGTAGCTAAAGGCTAGGTGCTGTGAGAGGGGTCAGGATCCCCTCACTGCTCCCTGTACTTCTAGGTATTACCAATAAGAATTGGAAATTGAAATTAAAGTTATATGCGACAACATGCAAAGACTGTAATACATGGGGATAGATCTAACAAAACGTGTGCAAGGTTTGTATGCTGAAAACTATAAACCACTGCTGGGGAAAAAAACACTGCTGAAAGATTAAAGAAGACTTACATTAATAGAGACATACTATATTCATGGACAAGAAGACTCAATACTATTACGGTGTTCATTTTCCAAACTGGTTTTGCTAGTCAGCGCAATGCCAACTGAAGTCTCAGCAGATTTTTTCCCTTTTATTTTTAGAGCAGTTTTAGGATCACAGAAAATTGAGCAGAAAGCATCAAGATTTCCCAAATAGTCCCTGGCTGCCCACATGCTCCTCCTCCCCGACTGTCACTGTCTCCCTCCAGAGTGGGACACTTGTTACAGTCGATGAACAGACATCGACATGTCACAGTCCCCCAAGGCCGAGGTTTGCATGAAGGTTCGAGTGCGGGGCTGTCTGGATGGTGTGTGATGACGTTTCCCCGTCGTTACAACATTTTACAAAGTCATTTCACTGCCCTGAAGACCCTCTGTGCTCCTCCGAATCTATTTCACCTTCACTCTGTGACCTCTGCTTCAGGGTCCTCATCTGTTAGTGCAGATAAGATTTTGTCTGCCTCGTAGCTGTGAGATTAAATGAGGAAATACTGTGTGACAGTTTGGCTCACTGCCTGCCCACAGTGAGCACACTGTAAATGATTGCTATGAGGATGGTCTGCACTGCTATGGAAGAAACACCTTAGGAAGCATCTTAAATAGGCTAATTAAGTTTTCTTACATGAAAGAGCAAGGTGTTTTCAAATGCATCGGCAATAGCTATTTACATTGAAGCATTTTAATGGGGACATTTTAAATAGATTCTGCTCTGTGAGCCATCATGGAAACGCTCTGGCTCCATAGTGCTTTTCCAGCTTCTAGTTCCTTTGATTTTGTGTGCTTGAAAGTAATAACTGTATATTTAGAAAACATGGTATATGACTCATGGTTTTCATTAATTTAGACTATCCTTTATTTATTTATTTAAAGATTTTATTTATTTGAGAGAGAGAGAGCGTGGGGGAGGGGCAGAGAGAGGGAGAAGCACACTCCCCGCTGAGCAGGGAGCCGGACCCAGGGCTCAGTCCCAGGACCCTGAGATCATGACCTGAGCCGAAGGCAGACACTTAACCGATGGAGCCCGCCAGGCATCCCTGTCTGTAATTTGAGTATCTGTTTATCAGCTACCTGTCATTGACATCATCTATTTGTTCTATTATTTTTTTGTCAATAAGTCTATCTTTTATCTACCTGTCAGCAGTATGTAATTATGAGATTGTGCATATATATGTATGTGAATGTGGTAGAATATAGTTTGTTTGAAATGCTTCCTATCATAATTTCCCTTCTCAGTTTTGAAATGTCTCTCTATCATCTTTTGCTGGTATGACCAGTCATGGGGAAGGTGAGGAGGAAAACAGCCAGAGAATGAGGAAAGAAGTTTTATGCCCTAAAAGAACTCCTACCAGGAAGTGCACAGCCCTTCTTCTGTAGGAAGTTGCTCCTGTAAGGAGGTCCAGAGAAGTGCAAGAGCATGAACTCCAGGCTCTATGTCCTCACTGTCCTCAGAGTCGATCTTTTTTTTTTTTTTGGCGGGGGTGGGGGAGGAGTGATGGTTATTAGAAACACGAAAGGGATTGAAGGGTCAATTTGAGTGGGAAGTGTGATCCTCACTTCTCCCCGGCCAGGTCTAGAAAGTGCACTTCCTTCTTTAGAGATACACAGTGGTCATGACCTCCATGGATCCAACACAGCTGAGGGTGCTGGGTCTTAGCTATGCGGTGGGACTTCTGGGTTTGGCTGCTTGCAATTGGGATTCTCAAGGGAAGAGCCACTTTTGAGGGAGTTTCATAGGAGTGCTCGGGGTCCACCCTCGTGGGGAGTGAGGGGGAAGATTGTGCAGAAGGAGCATTGTGCACAGATGTATCTACAGCAAAGGCCTTACCAACCCAGGGACCAGGTCCTTCTACCCATTGCTGGCACCATCCAGAAGGGGAGGAGCTCTTGGGGGAAGGGTATCTCCTAGCTGAGGGCAGTGTCTTGCAGGGATTTGATTTCACAGCCACTGGAAGGATCTCCCTTCCCATCTTGGAGGAGTAGGGCTGAAGAGCTGGGAGTCATACTCCGGTGTCTGCAGTCAGACTCTTGGTGGGTTCTGGTTCCAAGGAGGTCTTTCATCATAGAAGTAACACTCCCAACTGCATGGCATGGTCCAGCTCCAAGGAAGAGAGAACTTCTGGCCAGAGGATTTTCATGGTCAGGGCTCTAGTGTGATGGGAAGAGCAAGGAAAAAACTTAGTCTAGTCTAGAAGGGAAAGGGAAAGAAGAAAGAGTGTCCCAAATTTCAAATAAAAGGTCATGAAAATCAACATGGGAGTCAGGATGGACGGTCATGAGTGTGGGATCTCATCCCTGTCCTGGAGAAGGGAGTTAAGGCAGCAGCACAGATACCAGACCTGCTGGTCTGGTTGATTGAGACGGGAAGGAGCTAATACCAGGTAGAGGGAACATGTCAGACCCCACGACAGAAGCAGGCCTGTGAGAAAGCACACTGGTGTGAATTCACCCCGCTGAGCCTCTAAGACGACCATCCTTGTTTCATTCCCTTGGAGAAGCCCATGAGCTTGGTGTAGCTTCTTTCTTGCACACGGATTGAGAGGTGTTTTATGAATGTTGTTTTTTTTTTTTTTTTTAAAGATTTTACTTATTTATCAGAGAGAGAGGGAGAGAGCGAGCACAGGCAGACAGAGAGGCAGGCAGAGGCAGAGGGAGAAGCAGACTCCCTGCTGAGCAAGGAGCCCGATGTGGGACTCGATCCCAAGACGCTGGGATCATGACCTGAGCCGAAGGCAGCTGCTTAACCAACTGAGCCACCCAGGTGCCCCGAGAGGTGTTTTATACTCTGGACCAGTGATGTCATTCTTTGGGGAAGATACTTAAAAAATTATGGCAAAACACACACAAACTTTGTCATCTTAACCATTTTTAACTGTACAATTCAATGGCTTTAACATCCACACTTTTGGCAACCATCACAACTGACCCTCCAGAAAACATTTTTTATTTTGCAAAACGTAAGCTCTGTACCCATAAGCAATAACTCTCCATGTCCCCTTCCTTCAGTCCCTCCCCTTCCCCCACAGGCTTAGACACCCTTCTACTTTCCGTCTCCATGATTTTGACTACTCTAGAGGCCTCATGTAAATGGGATGGTACAGGGTTTGACTTTTGTGACTGGCTTATTTCACTGAGTGTAATGTCCTTAAGGTCTATCTGTGTTATATGTAGCAATGGTCAGAACCACCTTCCTTTCTAGGCTAAGTAAGATTCCCCGGTATGTGTAAACCACTTTTTATCTGTTCATCTGCTGATGGACACTCTTGTTGCTTGTGTCTTTGGGCTGTTGTGAATAATGCATCTTTGAACACGAGCATACAAATATTTGTTCAAATTCTGGTTTCATTTGTTTGGCATTTGTTTGGGGTGTGTGTGTGTGTGTGTGCCCAGAAGTAGAATTGTTGGGCTACATGGTATTTCTGTGTTTCACTTTTTGAGGAAACTCCACAGCAGCTGCCCTGTCTTATATTCCCAACAAAGGTTCCAGTATCTCCACATCCTTGCTGACATCTGTTGTATTCTGGGTTTTTGTTTGTTTGTTTTGTTTTGTTTTGTTTTTATTTTTATCTTTGTCTTTGTTTCCTTTTGATAGTAGCTTTCCTAATGGGTGTGAAGTGGCATCTCGTGGACTTGGTCTGCGTTTCCCTGGTGGCTGGTGACGTTGAGCATCTTTTCAGATGCTTATGGACCATTTGGATATCTTTTTTTGGAGAAACGTCTATGCAAGTCCTTTCCCCGTGTTTGAGCTGATTATTTTTGCTATTGTTGAGGGGTGGGAGTTCTTCAACATTCTGGATATTAACCTTTTGTCTATGTAGGATTTGCAGATATGTTCTCCCATGCAGTGGGTCGCCTTTTCACTCTGTTGATTATGGCCTTTGGCCCTCAGAACTTTTCCATTTCGATGTAGTGCAATATATGTATTTTTCCTTTGTTGCTCTTCTTTTGGTGTCCTGTCCAAAACATCATTGCCAAATGTAATGGTAGAGAGGTCGCCCCTGTTTTCTTCTAAGGGTTTTATACTTTTAGGTTTTAGGGTTAGGTCTTTGATTTAAGCCAGTGTTTGTATATGGTGTAAAATGAGGCTCCAGCTCCTACCTTTTCTGTGTGTGCCTTCAGCCCTTGATTTCGAGGACAAGGGCTCAGGGTCCCTGCGGTTCCCCACAGAGCTGGGGACGCAGCAGGGTCTGGACCCCTGCTCGCTGGGCTCCATGTATGCCACAGGACGTAACATTTCAAACATGATGGAGATGTAGATTATAGTTGTAGTCCTCATGCCCTAAGACTTTTCTCAGAACACACAGAGAACTTCATATCAGTGTTTAGGTCACACATATGAACTGCACATGGACTCGGAGTTGATTTGGAGGAGGAAGAGGAAGAGGAGGAGAAAAATGTTTTCTCTGCTCCAGTGACTCCAGCCCCTTCGTAAAATTTACATCTGTTTTCCTCAGTAAAACTTAAAATACCCACCAGCCTAGAGGATTTGCCAAAAAAGAACATTTATTTATGTCCTACGTGTTGTTTAATGACTCATTGTTGTATTTGTCTTGATTCATTCTTTTAGGTCAATCCCATTTTTCTTTAGTTTCTACCCAAGATTATTGACAAAAAAGGCAGGACGGTGGGGTGACACGCCAGAGCCCTGGTCATCGCTGCTGGGGATCTCGTTACCAGGCTCCACGTCTCCTCCAGCCGACCCCCACCTCAGGGTGAAGCCCAGCTGAGCCCAGGCCCAGGGTCACTTTGTTCACGGCCTTGTCTGAAACCGAGGGTTAGAGCCACCGCCTGTTAAAGTGGCGGCTGCTGGCAGACCCAGCTCACTGGACACAGCCGCCCCAGTCCGTCCAGGGCCTTCTCTCCTGCTTCCCTGCCAGCAGGTCACACCCTCCTTTCTGTGGTGGCACGGGGAACCCCCAGCCCGACCTCTGCATTCATTTGGAGAACCTGCCGCTCTTCTCGCTTTGAAGTGGATTCCTGACCACAAGGTCAGCTGGGCTCTTAAAAGGATTTTCAAGGCTCTTTTTCTTCATCTGTGGGGAAACACACCCTGAAATGTGGGACCTGGAGCCCACTCGGCTCCCGTTAGAGGCCACGCAGGGAGGGCAGCTCGCAGCCCGACAAGCTCTCTGGCCCACCGAGGTATGAAGTTGCGCTTAGCAAGCTTGCAGGGGCCAGGCAGCGGGGGACTCGAATGCGTGACACCCTGGCTTTTAGCGGTCTTAATGGCACAGGTCTGAGCACACACGTGCACACACACAAAGAGTCAACTTGGAGCCGGATTAAACATTCAGTTTCACTTCAAGGGTCACTAGGAAATGTGTCCTTGGAGCATCATATAAAGTGGAAATGCCAAGTTCTAGCCGCTGACCTCGAGCAGGGCTTCCCAGCTGGACAGACCACGGGCGGCACGAGTCACTCGGCTACGTGGGCTGTTTTGTACTGAGCGGCCGAGGGGCAGGACCACACTGTCCGCGGGGCTCGTTTGACTGGGATCTGCGGCGGCTCATCATTGGTCCATGCACCGTTTTACCGACTTACCGTTCGTTGACGTTCGTTTCTAGAGACGTTCTTATCGCAACACATGGAGCCTGTGGGCCGGAGTTTCTCCTGCAAGTGCCGGCGTGTGTAGGTTTATACACACAGACACAGACACGTGCCCACGCACGCACACAGAATAAGGCGTACGTGTACCTATGCGCGCACACACACGGCGAGATGGAGGTGTTGGGAGGAGCTCGCAGAGTGTGCGTGTTCAGCTTTCGGGGAGAGTCCATGCTGTTTTCTAAGTGAGCTTTTGTAGGAGGTGAGACTCTTCCTTCCCTGCTGGAACAGTAGTTTGGGGTCACGACCGCCTGTGACTAGGGTTACTGGCGCCTGTGTATTTGGGACCCCACGTTCAACCCAGCCTGTCAGCAGGTTGCCGCTCTGCAGGACGGGGACGTGGCGGGCTCCTCCGTGAACAGGTCGTGTCCGTGGGCACAACATACGGGCATCGCGACATTTAAGCATTTACGTCTTCCCCAACTGACCGTTTGATTGTCTCCTGAGACATAGTTTGACTTTGGTTTCGAGAACTTCCCTTGGAGGAACCCGACACGTTCTGTTGCAGATTTCATAACGAGACGGAGTCCGCTCGGGTCCACTTGAAGGCGTTACCGTCACCTTCCATTCCGCTCGGTTCCATCCTCTTCTAGGGTCAAGCCCGTGTGCTTGCTACGAAGACCCGGGCCCCTCGGGAACCCTGTGAGGGGGTGTGCGCTCGTGCGGAGAGAGCTGAGGGAGACAAGGCGGCACTCTGCCGTTACGGGAGGATTCTTACCTTGTTTCAAAATCTCAGCGGAAGCCTTTCAGTCACCTGCCATCCGTACTCGTATTCGGAAGACGCAGGTTGCACCTGCGGCGGTATTTTTAAAAGGTCCTGGAAGTGCTCTTCTTCGCTTGGTGCTGGGTGGAAACGGGTCAACCGCCGTGCTCCCGTGCGACGCGTCTCCGCATGTTTGTGGAGCGCGTCAGGTCGGATGCAAGCCTGGGGGAAAGCGGAGAAATCCGAGAGCGCCCTCCGCAGTGCTACAACCCGCCTCCTCTCGCAGGCGCGAAGGTCTGCGCTCATTCCCTCCCTGGTCAACCAGCAGTTCTCTTGACTTCTTTGTATTGTCTATTCCTTTCCAATTCTGTGTCATGGGTCTGTCCCAGGCCACTAGGGCCTTCCTGAAATCCTGACCCCTTGGCCGAGCGCCCTGTGCGGTGAGGGAGCAGGGGCAGGGAGCAGGACCAAGCCCGCGGCCGCTCCGCGAGGATTTCTCCTTCCGTGCCCTCAACCGTTTCCCCAACTGCCGGGTGTCCGGAGATCTGCAGTCACAGGCGGGTGGCGCAGGTCTGGCGGAGGGGCTGGTTTGGACTTGGTTGCAATGGTGTTTGAATCCTAAGGGTGCTCTGTGAGCTCGTAGCTCTAGGTCTGAATAGGCTGACACTGAAACCCGCTCTCCCGCTAGCTCAGCAGTTTGGAGGAGTCAACGCTCACGCTTCCCGCGTCCCGCCCAAGGAGGCGTTTGTAGCAGCCTTCCCACACGGTGAGCTGCGGCCCGGCGCCCCAGGGGCTGTCCTGCTGTGCCCTGGTGCGGCCCACGGGCCCCCCTTGAGGCCCCCGTATCAGTCCGACGGGAAATGATGGAGGTGATCAGTTTTGGGGGTGTATGGAGTGGTGACTGTAGAATCATCTTTAAACTCCTGTTTCATGTGATTTCTTTTTAAAGATTTCATTTATTTGAGAGAAAAAGAGAGAACAAGCAAGAGGTGGGGGTAGCAGAGGGAGAGGGAGAAGGAGGCTCTGCACTGAGCAGGGAGCCCGATGCGGGGCCCCATCCCGGGACCCTGGGATCCTGACCTGAGCCAAGGCTTAACCAGCTGAGCCAGCCAGGCGCCCCGTGTTTCATGTGGTTTTTGGTCTGTTTCCTGAGTCATGCACATGAAACACTGTTTTCCTTCTCTGCTTTGTCGTACCACAGAGTAGCATGTCGTAGATGCTGGGGTAAGATGTTTCTCGCTTTGGGGGATTCAGGAGAAAACACTAGCGCATATGGCCGAGATAGTCTCCTGTAGCTTCGGGGAGTAATACTGAGCATTTAAAAGAAAGATATTTATCCCTGCTCCACTGCGCCTTAGCATGAAAGGGCTCGTATGAGTTCTAGGTTACATTGTAAAAATATCATCTCTTTGTTCTTTCCTGATTAATAGAGCCAGCACTTAAAAAGGATTCTTGATAATAATTGGTGTTATAGACAGTCTTTTCAAAAAGCATAATGTCTTCCATGTGGTGTCTCAGATGATCTGGTACAAAAAAATTTAGGCATAAAACCGTACGTATCTTTGAAAAGCATCAGCTCTATCTTATGTTGTTTGTTGCAAGACGCACATACATCAGTAACACGGAGTTGCTCAATAACAATGAACCAATCAAAAAATACTTATTTAGTGCCTGCCTCGTGCCAGAGCGAAGAGCAGGGACCAGGCATCGCTAAGGACAGTCTGACCTCGACGTCTGACGTGAATGCGCCGGAGGAAGTTGAGGGGACAGTCCAGTCCTCTCCAATGGTGTCACTCCATAATGTATTCTAAATTACATTAAAATGTTGATACCCTTCCTTTAGGAAATAACCAGCAATGCCCTGAGTTTTCTTCACAGGGAAGGTAAATGCGCAGGTTGACTTGTGTCCTCCACTGGGTGTGTCGCTGTCCTCTGAGTGTGACCCCGTTTGGACGTAGGCACTTCACAGGGAGAAACAAGTGGAGATGCGGTCCCTTGGGTAGGACTTCGTCAACTACGACAGAGGAAGAGGAGGAGAGGTGTGTGGGCCCGAGGGGAGACGGCGGGAGCCGAGGGAGGCAGAGGGGAGCCGGCTGCGGTCTGAGCAGGCGGCACCAGGAGCGGCAAGAGACAAGGCAGGGTGCTCCCCTGGAGGCTTCAGAGGGAGCACGGCCCTGCCAGCGCCTTGACTTTGACCTTCTCTCCTGCGAGACTGAGACAAGACCGTGTGTTGTTTCACGCTCTGGTGGGCGGACTCTGCCCCGGCAGCCGCGGGATGTGGGCACACGCTATTCCAAGTGAGCTCGGACAGTGCTGGCGCGGAGACGGAATGTCCGTTCATTTCTTAGAGTCCAGATCACATCTGGAGTTTGAACAGGATCACTGCGGTGGTTCCAGGAAGCACGTGGTGAGGCGGTGACCTGCGGTCCGGCCAGGAGGAGTGCGAGGGGGGAGGGGCCCCGTCAGGACGTCTGGTCCCTCATTCCCACGGCACGACTCACCCCTCTCCTCCCCTTCACCAGACACGGGACCCGCGAACCCAGAGACGCAGAAGAGCTGCGTGATGTACAGTGAGTTATCTGAAGATAAAATCCATGAGACTGTTTTTTTCTCTAAACAGTTTTAAATTTACTAAAACATTTTTTTTTAAAGTAAACTCTACCTTTTTTTTTTTTAAGTGGGGCTCAAACTCACAACCTCGAGACCAAGAGTCATACGCTCTACCCCTGAGCCAGCCAGGTGCCGCCGAAGGTACTTTTAGGTAGGGGCGGAGTTTTCTGACTTTCGTAGGAAGCCCTCTTTGTCCAGGCGTGGCTCCGTTTTGAATGGGGTCGTTGGATTTATAACCCACGAAGCAGTCCTCGACGTTTCTCTCCGCGACGTGATGCGGAGCTCAAAGACGGACGGCCCAAGACGCCGTGACACGGGTCCGCTCGTGATGTGGCCTGAAAATGTGCAGATGAGTCGGGTCTTCCAAGGTCTTTAAAGTTCTTAAACTTAAAATTATTCATGAATCTAGGTGTGAGGTTGCTGGAACAAGCCTCGGACTCGCCTGAGAAGGCGCTAGAAGCGGACTGTTTGCAGCTGAGTGGGGCAGGAGGGGACGCTACAGGACACCGCCTTCCTGGACCAGAGTCTCAAGGGGACGCCGTCCACACCGCGTACCTGGGAACCCGTCTGAGGAAGGGGTGTTTGCGCTGGGAATTGCCGGGGGGCAGGGGGGAGTGGGGGTGGCGGGCCGACCTCTGGGAGGCCTGATGCTTGCTGGGGTCCCCCCATCTTCCAAGATGGGAGCAGAGCAAGGTTACACGAGAAGGTCCCTCTGTGGAACTCAGGCTCCGCGGGCCCCGGCCACGATTGTTGGGCCTCATCATTAACGTTCCGAGAGACCCCGAGGCACCCACCCAGACTCTGGAATCACTAGAGAAAGAATCCATTGTGTTCAATGTAGGAAAATTGTTCATTAAGTAAATTTTACTTTTTGAGAGCGATTGTTTCAGGAGCACGTGAGGTAACTGGGCCAGAAGAACGCGTTATTCCCCAGGACGCGTCACCCCAGACTGGCAACAGGAGTTGAAGGCAGACTGCTGTCGCCTTGGCGGAAACGCTGCTTCAGACCTTTAAAAAGGTCAAGGATGCCTTATTTTCATCAAAGGATTAGAAATAATATTTGCACATATACAACTTTTTAAAAAATGCCGGCATACTGACTCTGCACGCTGAGACTGGGCGCTTTTCAGGCTGGCAGGTCCAGGCCCACTCTCCCCGGTCCCGGCGTCCGCGCGGGCTCAGCATGGGCTCTGCGGCACCGCGGGCGGCCTGCTCGTCGCTCCCAGACTCGGCGGGGCCCGGCGGTCGGCGCTGCCTCCCGCGGCGCTGGGCTGCACGTGGAAGGCACAGCAGGAGGACAGTTCCACCGCGGGTGTTTCCGGTACCGCAGACATGGGTCATCGGTGTGTGTCCCAGGGTCACCGGGCCGGCGGAGGAGCCTCCTTTGGCTGTGAGCAGGTCTGCGTCTGCGCACCGACGGCAGGAGCTGGTGGCTGTCCGAGGGCAGGGGGGTGGGTCTGTCGTTAGCACCCAGGACGGGCCAAGAAGCCACTAGTCACACTAGTCACACAGGTGCTGAGGGACGTTGTCAGAAGCGACCCGGGGCAGATGGCCTTTAAGACGGGAGCCCACCTGCCTGTCCCCTTGCTGAACAGGATTCCTAGACAGCGGTCAGGGGGACGCCGCCTCCCCCGACCCAGGTCTGCTGTCGCTGCGGTGGGTACGGTGTGCGGCTCGGCCACGGCTCTGCGCCCACTGCTCCCGCTCCCACAGTGCTGTCTGATGTGATGGGCTCGCTTCGCTGCCGTGGGCGGTGTGTCTGCGGGTCTGGGCGGCCCCGGCTGTGTCTGCAGACGCACAGCTGTGCTGGGAGCCACGGGTGCGACCGACCATTCTCCCTGCTCAAGGTGGTTCCGTTCTGCGAAGTTACCATGAACACTGAACTGGCAGATCCTGGACCACGGCCCCTAAAGGAGACACGGGGTGAGGTTGCTGTGAGCCTCCGGTCACCGCGTCCTCATCAGGGACCGAAGCCTCGCCTCGTTCGGGGGCGTGTTCAGCAGCCGCTGAGGGCACACGCGGTTGAAACTGCTCTCAGCAGCCCCGCCGGGTCCCCCTCCCAGAGCCTTCCCAGGACACGTGTGTTTGCAGGACCTCCTTGTCACCCTGACCTCCGTGTCATCATGTCATCGGAGCGCTGGCCCGGTGTAGAGCGCTCCGCTGCTGGACAGCTGCCCCCGGAAGAGGGTCCCCGAACGGATGTTGAGCTATTAGTGGTCTCGGCGGGCAGACGCCTGGTTCAGTGTGTGTTGGTCATTATCACGTGTGTTGGTGACCACCAGGGCCACAAACAAAGCAGCAGTGGGCGTCCCCACACGCACTCTTTCACGGACCTGTGCACACGGGGATGCGCCCAGTGAGGTTTCAGGGTCATGGCTACACATGTTTTTAGTGTGAATCAACATTGCCTGAACGCCGTCCGGCAGGGCCATGTCCGTCTGTGCCCCACGGCTGTGCGCGAAGTCCTGGGGCCCCGCTTCCACTGACCCTTGGCACCGTCCGGTGCTCCGGCTGGGCCAGTCTGGCCTGTGTCGGAGTGCTGGCCGTGGCTGTTTTAATCTGGACCTCTCTGGTTAGGAACAAACTGAACTCTCTCTCCTGGGCCGGGTATCACCTTGGGTTTTCTCTTCTGAGCGTCTCCTGTGCCTATTCCCAGCCCGTTTCTGTATTTGAATTCTCCTATTCTCCACGTCGGTCCCTTGTCGGTTTTAAAAATGAAAAACATCACCCTTAAGGGAGCGACTCTACAGTAACCTTGTCCTGCAGCGAACACAAAGCTAAGTTTGATATTATCAAATCAGCATTTTCTGTTTTGACTTGAGCTTTGGGAATTTCTTCATTGAAACAATTGTCTTCGTTCTCGAGTCGCGGAAACCTGCTCCTCTTGCGACGACAGATTCGCCGTCTTCGGTGCGGCTGCGGCTTCGCCTCCCAGCGGGGTTCTTTGGCTTCCCGGGGCTCCTCCTGGCTCACTGGGGTGCCGAAACTCTGTGCCTCTCTTCGTGGCCCAGTTTCCCCGAAACCACGGGGGCCATGCAGGTCACGCGGACGCCCGGGCAGGGCCGGGCACACGGCAACGTATCCGAGGGAGTTCACCGAGGTTGCTGCCACCAGGGTGGGCCTGTCCACTGGGGGGAGGGGCCAGAGTGGGTAAGGATGGAGCGCCCCAGCCCGGGGCCCCCGTTGTTTTTTTTTTTTAAGATTTATTGAGATTTAGAGATTTATTGAGATTTAGAGAGAGAGCAGTTGTAATGTTAAAAGCGTGTTCAGGAAGATGCTGTGAATAAAGACTGGAGAATGAGAGCAAGGAGCCTGTGTGTCCCCACGGGGTCATTCCAGGCAGAGGCAGGAGAGCGCTGGCCCCGTGGAGGCCAGAAACAACCACGAGAAGGCCAGTGGGACTGGCGCAAAGGGGGTGTGGGACCACGTTGAGGTGAGGTCATGAAGCTAATGGGGACCAGACTGCGTGGGGACTTTCGGACCACTGTAGGGTCAGGGTGGCTGCTGGGGGAGTGGAAACCACTGTCTTTGCGTGATGTCCTACCTGTGTTCTCACCGGGTCACTCTGGCTGCCATGCTGGGGAGGGAGAGGTCTGTAATCCTGCACGAGTGGCCGTGATTGCTGGGACCAGAGGCATAGGTAGCTTGGGAGGTCTAAGACGAGGTCTTACTACGGGCATATTTGGAACTAGAGTCACCAGCATCTTCTGCAAGATTGGGTGTGGCTGCAGGGGGAGTTCCGTGCAGAAAGCTGAGTGGGGGGGCGGCGGTTTGAGGAAGGAAGGAACGACCCAGGTGCTGAGCGAGGTGGTCTTAGAGCGGGGCCCGCCACAGTGAGCGGTGCCCAGTGCGGCTCAGGCAGAAGGCTGAGTTCCGGAGCGCGGGGCGGACGGAAGTGGGAGACCAGGCTCAGCAGAAGGGGTGATGGCGCGGAGACCGGCGGCAGGAGGCTGTCCGGGGCTCCTGTGAGTCTCAAGCGGGCAGATCGCGTCTCGGAAAGATCGCCAACTTGCCCAGGGACACGTGGCTAGAGCCACATTCAGGAGCCGGGTCCATGACCCTGGCCATGGCCTCTGTGAGACCTTGTACAAGTTGGCTCATTGTGAACGATCATTCTTTTGATTACAATTTTCGGGGGTTTTTTGGTGGGGATTTTTACAAAGTGAGCTTGTCCCAGGCAAACTTACTTACCTGTCATTACCTTCCGAAATTCGTGAGCCCACTAGTGTTTCTGCATGAAAGGTTGTAGCAGAGCGGGTGAGATGACCGCCTCAAACTGCCCCCAGTCGGGCGCTCCCAGTGTGCGTGAGGCTCACAGGTGACGGCTTCACACCACGTAAAATCCTGGTGCCATGGAGTTCAGCCCATTTTTCTTCTGAAGTTTTCATCTCTTCCTTGGGACTGCTTCTGCCCTGTGAAGGGGACGGGCATGGGTTCTGTGCCTTCATGGATGGCCAGAGGCCTTGGGGACAGGTGGCCCCGTCGCCACATGGGGGTCAGACTTGGGCCGGGGCAGGAGGGGGCTCCCCACCGCACGCTCTCGCAGACCGCAGCTGGGTCGGCTCTTGCAGAAGAGGGGCCGGGGACAGAACCAGGGAGAAAATGAAGCAACTGGACTAGATTTCTGTACATTTCCAGGAGCAATAGAGTGAGCCTCGTTTCTAAATCGCAGTGAAGGGGCCTGTAGTGCTGCCTCTCGGACGGATTTGTCTCCACGCGTCTTTCTACCCCATGCGCTGTGCGGATTTGCCCCCGAACGGCCCCGAGGACGCTGGATTCGAGCGGGGACAAAGCTCTTGTCGGCCTGTTCTGTGCAGGCCCTGGAGGCCCGAGGATGCCGCTGGGGACCCTGAGCACGGACCAGGCGCCTGGGAATTTACGAGAACGTAAATCGGCCGCATCGCGGCGGGAGCAGCGGGGAAGGAGAATTTCTTCCTAAAAACAGTATCTCGGGAAGGGAGAGGGAGAGATGAGCTGTCTTGGCTGCTGGACCTGGGAGTGTGTTTTCTTGGCAATAGCACCAGGAAATGCTTTCTCCTTGACTAAAACCCAAGTGTCGGGGGATGTTTCATCTCGTAGCTTCAGGCCAGGCTGCTGATCCGTGGAGGTGGGGAGGTCACTGGTGTTCAAAGGGAATAACTCGGATAACCCCGCCGGGCGGCATGGACTGCTTCGCATCTTGGATAGAATCGGAAAACTTAATGGGTGATAACAGTACGAGGGGTAAAACAAACCCGTTTCTGTAGGTAGAAATAGGAGCATAGGTAATGCTCTGACGTCTCTGTGCCGTCCTGGGCCGGGGGTCCTTCTGATCTCGCAGTAGAAGCCTTTACCGTGAATTCCCACTCTTGGCCACCTGCATTATTTCACACGGGGTTGCTTAACTTTAAAAACCACTTATGGAAATCAGCAAGTGTAATTAACATTGAGAAGCATCAGAGACTTTAGACTCTCGACAGAAATTTCCAGTGGAAAATTTTTCAGAGGCTCATGGTTTTGCAATATTATCTGGGTTCCACAAGAATAGTCTAAAAAATGACGTTAGCCCATTTTGGAGGCAATTTCACAGCAGCGGTACATTTAGCCTTCTGCTAACATCTTTAAAGCAATTTTCAGCCATTTCTGCTCATTTCCAAGGGAGTTTCCATTTTTGAATTTAAAAAAAGATGGCTTTGAAATATCGCTTTGGAAAATGTAGGGGCAATTTTCTAGATTTTATGTAAATTGAAACATCGCATGTTCTGCAGCTCTGGGCTCGCGGGGGCTGAACAGTCCAGGAGAGGGGCTCAGGCCTCTCGGGGCTTCCGGTCCTGAGGGTCCTGTGCGAGTCCCAGGGGAGGAACGTGCTTGGGTGGAAACCTGAGTCTGTCAGCGAAGCGTTTGTCTCCGCCGGTCTGGTTGCCGGCTCGTTGGGTGATCCCCACCCCGGGAGGGCTTCAAGCCCCGGCTTCATGGTAACTGCTGGTTTGGTGCACAGAACACGGGAGTCACTCAGCTTGTGGGTTCCCTGGGCATCGACTTTGCCGTGGAAATAATCTGTCCATGCCCAGACCAGGCCAGCTCCCCTCGCTGAGGAGGCCAGGAGGCCCGACCCTCAGTAGATTTCCACCTGCGCCCCCTCCTGCGGGGCGGGCTTCCCCCCAGTCTCCCTGCGGCTCTCCCTCGGAGTGGCCAGGTGGCTGCCGTGGCTTCCTCATTGGCTGGCCAGGTGAGTGGGGCTTAGCTGTGAGCCTGGGGCCGGATTCTGTTGGCCCAAACAGAACCACATTTGCATTCAAAGGACATTTGTTTCTCTATATCCTGTAACGGGAACACGATCACAGATCACACTCGTAGTCATGAGAACCGCTCCCGGCACGCTTGGCTGGGGACCCCAGAGCTTTTTCCTAAGCCCACCTGCAGGCTTGCTTCTTGCCACACCACCAGGGCAAGCCTCGTCTCTCGAATACCTCTGATTCTCTGTTTGAAGGATATTTAGTCAGCGGCACGATGATTTCTGCGTCTGTTTCTGGACATTCTTTTTTTGTTGTTGTTAAGACCTCAGTGACTTTGTACAGTCTTAGGACCAAAGGGACAGATTTAATACCCAGGATTTAAGAAGTGTGGTTAAACGAAATGACATAAAATCAATGTAGGTCTTGGAAAGTATTCTACTTGCTTTCATTTCGTCATTTTATATACATTATCATCTACTGTTTATCACTCCGTCACAGAGATCTATCGTTTTAATAAATGGTAACTGGCAGTTTAATATGATGCTTACATATGAGCCAATTATTTTGTCTCTGGTAATAAGGCAGCTTGTTTCATTTTCTCTCCTGATAAACGATGAGCCCGGACCCACTGGCTGATCTGATGTCATCTAGTCCAGGGAACTGACTGGGTCACGGCTGCACCAGAGAGACCATCCAGGGCTTCAAGTCTTGCTCCCCTATTGGAGAGTCGGGGTCTGGATGGTCCCTTCGGCAGGAGGCCTGAAAACCACATCAGGCCACCAGCACAGAGTGGCACCCAGTGGGGCCAGCGGCTGTGCTGAGGGACTGTCCCTATCTCCTTTGGTCGGGATGTCACCCTTTCCTGAGCACAGAACACCTTCCCAAGGGTCAGGGAGGAGAGGCCAGTGGGGCGGGGCGGGCAGGACGGAATAAATCCCTCCCCTCATGCAAAAAAAAAAAAAAAAAAAGACTTTCCAAATTCCTAAACTGGGTCTTATCTTCACTTGGTTTATAGACTGTTTTTCTATTTTTTTTTTCTTGCATGAATAAGTTAAAGAGTCACTACAACTAATTAAAAGTAACTCACTTTTGTTGTACTGTTTGCTGATGTCTGGGGAAGCGTTTTCAAAAACATTTTCTGTAATTCCCCCCCGAGTCTTTGATATTACACCCCTTTGAGGTCGTTGAATCATTACTCCTACAAACCCCTCTTCTCTTACCAGTTATAAACTATTCACACAGCTAATAAGTAAAGAAAAAAATATATTTAATGTAATTTCTCAAAATGTTAGGTTTTTTTGCAGTTACTTGGTGGTTTAAAATTATATGAATAAATGTGTACAGACCAGTATAAAGAAGCATACAATATGTTTCGCGTTTCAAAGTCTAAAACAAGGGGAATAAAATCAGATTCATCAAACCAGGTCACCCGTTCTTTTCCCCGTACTTTCTGCGTCTCCTCCCCTTTTCTCTTAAATGTTCTACATTTCTTTAAAAGTAGGCAAACCGTTACATTATTCTAGAGCTGTTGAGGACACTTTAGCAAAACCACGTACCGAGGCGCTAGTGCTGGTAGATTGCTTTCCTCGGCTTCGGCCTCCCACGGGGATGCTGGTCCCCAAGAGCCCAGAGTCTCTCGGTGTCACTGCCCTTTCTGGTGTCCCTACAACTTGGACCTCAATCTAACTGCCTTTGTAGAGTGCAAGTTTTATTCCTTTCCGAGTCTTCCTGTTTGCCTTACGAATAGTCTGCAAGTTCAGAGCCAACCGAAGGCTCGTTTCCAGCAGCTCTCACCCGTCTTCCTGGGACGGACGATCATGGGAAGGCAGTGACTCGAATTAGAAATGATCTCAAGTAGCAGGTGCAGCTCCCAGACTCATGAAAGGCTCCTCATTCCTATAATTTGCACGTGCCTCCCCCACTCGTTTCCCTCAAACATCTTTTTTTTTTTTTTTTAAGATTTTATTTATTCGACAGAGAGAGAGAGAGCACAAGCAGGCAGAGAGAGAGGAGGAAGCAGGCTCCCCACCGAACAGAGAGCCCGACGCAGGGCTCGATCCCAGGACCCTGAGACCATGACCCAAGCGGAAGGCAGAGGCTCAAACCACTGAGCCACCCAGGCGCCCTCCCTCAAACATCTTAAGCCCACCCAGCCCCGGATTCAGCAGGTGCCGGAGCGGGGCTGGGCTGCCCCCAGCCCTGCTCCCCCATCCCGGCTCCGTCCCATGGGCCAAGGGCAGACGGTGCCGCCAGTTTGTCCAATCACCCGAACCCCCCCGCCCGCACCCTGCTGTGCCACCCTGATTGCACCCGTGTGAGCTCGCGTCTAGGCCTCGGATGTGTCAGCGACTTCAACTCTTTCTAGAGCTCCTAAGAAGTCGGCTTAATCGGAACAGCCGTCCATTTTCCGGGATCTAAATGAGCTCGTGACCTCAGCGGCTACCAGAACCGCTAGAAACCCAACAGGGACCTGGATTTTATAGGGAAACCCCATCGTCTCGGTGAGGTGCTGCTCCAACCCCCCCACGGCCCCAGGGAGGCTGAGGCGTCTTCTCCGGGCGTGACCAGGAACCACCAGACCATGACTTTTAACGTTTGCGTCCGAAAGTAAGTTTTATTAGTTATAAGGGAGTATCTTCTGGCGTTTAAAAACCGCAGATATTACAAAATAAAACTGTCCACCTCTTTGAAGCGTTGCCCGCCCCCTGCCCCGCAGCCTGAACGCAGAGCGAGCCGATCGCCTTTCCGCAACGCGCGAGAGGGTGCTTCCCTCTGAGCAGGCTGAATTGTTTTCTGAGTCCTCTTCTTCTCGAAGTGGGATCTCCACACACCCTCCCCACGGAATGTTGTCCGAATGTGATGAACATGGATCTTGGCAAAAAAAAGTCTTTCTTCACCACCTGTGCTCTGGCAGTCGACATCTGTGCGTCGGCTGATTTTTGGGTCACTTGTAGCCACAAGACTCTAGTGCTGGGTTTCTTGGAATCATTGTTATAATGATTATTGGTGTCTAGTGGAGGGAAGTGTTTCTGAGCCTGGAGAGGATCACATGTGACCAGCGCAGTGACCGGAGATTCAGAGCAGGACAGAGGACGCCCCCTCCGCCCCCCGCCGTGGGATCAGGCGCCCGGGGCCGAGCCGCCGAGCGCGCGAGCGGCCGTCCTGCTTCCGAGTGGGGAAGCTCGCTCCGGTCAGTGGTTCGAAAGGTGGAGACGAAGAAAGACTCACTATCGCGATGTGACTTGGTTTTCGGAGCCCCACGCCCCAGCACCTAGTGCTTGTAGGAGATTATTCTGGAAGCGCCATCGGCTGCAGAGGGAAAGAGGCTGCCGTCGGATTTGGGAAAGCAAACGTCGCGCGCCTGTGGGACTTGCTAGAGGAGCCGCGTGGGACGAGCTTCTGGGGTTTCAGTCGGGAGCTCTGCGTGGCCCCCAGGTGTCTGTGCCCGCTGCCCCAAAAATTCACGGAGGGAGATTTGGGGGTGAGCGTGAGCCTGTTTTGGGAAGGGGAAGCGAGGCTGTGGAGACAGAGCGGGGGGTGGGAGGGAGAGTTCCTCCGTCTCCGCTAGGAAGGAGCCGGGGACCTGGACGGTACGTATAATGCCCGCGTGGCCCTGAGACGGGCTTTGCATGGATGCGTACCCAGTCTGGGGAGCCCCGAAATGGGGGTCTCAGCTGGCAGCGGGGCCGGCAGACGGTAGGGTCTGAGCACAGCCCCGGGAGAGCCGGGCAGGTGACAGAGGTCATCTGGGGTCTCGTGGGAGAAGCCCAGGAAAGGTCTCCTTGGGCACCAGGGCCTCGGTCTTGCCCGTGTGAGCTCCTTTGGGTACTAACTAGTTACACCAGACTCGCCTGCAATCAGTGGTGAGGAAGGAGCTCAGTCGCACACACCCAGAGGGGTCGTGCGGGTGTCATGGTTTCGGCTTCTGCAGGGCGACTGACGCGGGCGGGTGGGCGAGGACATGTCACCCACCCCGCCGTGGGCTTTCTGCCGCCCGCACCAGGATTGCCAGCCGAGCAGAGCCCCGTGCTCCACTCCTGACTCCGCAGACGTCTTGGGCCGATTAGGCCCGTGTCAGCGCCCCGAAGATCCTGGCGGCCCATTTCCCCGTTCTGCACGTACGGCCCATTTTACTGGGTGTGGGACACGGACAGGAACAGTGCGGCACAGTCGAGCTCTCCCATCCCCCAGAATCCTGCTTCGCCAACAGTTGGGTCTCGCGCGGCTCGCGAAGTCTGCTCGACGAGGAGGTTGATGACTCAGACGCTGTTTTCCTTCTGCTGCTTTTCACTGTGCGGTGAAAAACTTACGGATTCTTTTCACTCTTGCCTGTGTTCTACCCCGGTGCCCGGTCGATCCCCGGTCCTGGCGCTTGTAGGGCCCACCGTGTGGCCCTCGCTGTCCTGCTCCGTTCCCCGCACGGCTGGGAGGCAGGTGCTTGTCTCCCTTCCCCGGGAGGTTATCAGCCGTTTCTGTACTTAAATTTCTTCAAGGGCTTCTCCACATTGAGATATATATATATATATATTTTTTTTTTTTCTAAAATAAAATAATTCCGTCATGCCTCTGATGAAAAACACATCGTGTGTTTGAACGACACCCACATCCCGTGGGAGCTCTACGCAGCCTCGGTCGCCCTCTGACGTGCAGGACCAGGGCTGCCTCCCACCCCCGGACCCTGAGCCTGCCCGGGCAGGAGCCTGGGAACAGAGAGGCTCTGCACTGTCCCCTCACATTCCAAGTGCAGTGGCCTCGGAATCACATTGACAAAGGGCATCTGGGCAGCAGGGGAGAAAGATCTACTTCTGGGCCCAGCACGCACGCAACATTGCTGAGTGACGAGGGACTCTGAGGGGTCGGCAGAATTGGGGCTTCCACACCTGACTCAGTTGGGAAGGGCGCGGCTAGGACAGGCTCCTGTAGGAGGAACAAATGCGTTTCTTCAGGGAAGATAAATAGTTGTTTTCGGAGACAGTGTGTGTGGCATTTCTCCGTCCAGGCGTGACTGGTCTCTCCATCTCTTCAGGGCCCAGAAGCCCCTCCCCCACCCCGCCCCCCAAGAGGGGATTCAGGGCTGGTTTTTGCCTGGTCTCTCCCTGGGAAAGGAGCAGACTCACGGCCGAGCTCATTTCTCAGTAGTTTCTGCTTTGGCAGAAACTGGTAAGCAAAGCTGTGACAAGGCTTCCTCCTGCTTCTGTTGAATGTCAGGGAACCGTCTTTATACGATCCCTGGGGTTCCCAGTGGGTCCCCACACCATGGGTCACTGTTCCTATCCTCTGCCTTCCTTGATTTCCAGGCCAAGGGATGAGCCCATCTGTGTCCTGGATCCACCTTGTCCTGCAGTCCTCCTCTGCCCAGACGCCTGCTTCTGTCTGCTGGGCCGTCCAGGCCAGAGCACGGGCTTTGGTGCAAACTCTCCCTGTTCCTCATGCTGCACCTATGTGCACACGTGCACTGTCACACGCGCTGTCGGTCTGTGAACGCTGAGCTCTCCCACAGAGCCCACGGTCCTTCGCTGCGTGTGAGGACCAGGAAAGCCTCCGTCTGCGATGGCCGCCTGCCTTGTGCAGGGACAGGGGTCCCAAAACACTTGAGGAGGGGACGGGCCAGGAAGGCTCCATGTTTATCTGGCGTGCGGTGCTAATGGGAAATAGGGCTCCGGGAGGGAGTCTGTGCGGGTCGAGGCTCTGTGATGCCCCTCGGTCACGCTCAGTCTCCCACAGGACCCGCTTCAGCGTCTCACAGGTGTAGGGTTTTGGAGAAAAGCAACCGCGCGTGTGTATGTTTTGTGTTCCTTTAATCTGAAGACTAGGTTTCCCTATTCTCCCCTATTATAATGATATTGTGGCTTTGCTAGAACAGCAAAGAACTAGGAACACACTTGAGATGTGCAGGTTCCCTCGAAATTAAGTCTGTTCATCCCACGTGGGGGCTGCATGAGCTTGGGACATCGACAGGCCAAGTCGAGGTGTTTTGTTTTGTTTTTAAAACAAGTACACATAACATGTATTTCTCCTCTTCCTGAAGTTAAAAGAAATGTATTGCATTATAAAAAATGTGGAGAAACACAGAAAAGTGTGAAGAAGACATTGAAAGTCCCGTCTGTGTCAAGAAGCAGAGCTCCTCGCCCGTAGCCCAGCCTGCACTTCTGCATCCCACACCCTCACTTCCTGGGCTTTCTGTCGCCGCTGGGTGCACACGCTCACACCTATTTCATCACCTGCAATCAGCTCCGTGTTCCGTGTGTGTCCTGCCACGCACACAGCCAGCTAGCACTGACTCCCACGCTTGTATGTTTTCTTTTTCCTTAAAGATTTGTGCATTTATTTGAGAGAGAGAGAGGGCGTGCGTGTGAGCAGTGGGGGAGGGCCGAGGGGGAGGGAGACCGCTCACCCCGCTGAGCGCTGAGCCCGGTGCGGGGCTCGATCTCACGACCCTGCCATCATGACCTGAGCCTAAATCAAGAGTCCAAAATTCAGCTGACGGGGCCCCACCCACCGGGATGCTGTTTTCTTAACATTTTATAACTTCCCCTAACATCCTTAAATTTTTTAAGAACTGTAGCATTTTCCCATCCTATAGTTACACCATGTTTTATTTGTAGCAGTCTTTGTTGTTGTGTATTTGGGTAAGCATTCAATTTCTCACCGTTATTAAAAACCACTAATAAATGTCTACATTCTTATATCTTTATCTTTGGGTAAACGCCTAGTTACTGGGTCAAAAGACTGGATTTTTCTGTATAGATACAGTTGGTATCTTGTGAGTCCGCTGCAAAACAGTGTTCCTGGGCCTCATCTGGGAAGCACATTTGATTTCCCGGTTTGAGTGTCTGTAGGACACTGTGCAACACGCACAGTGAACGCGTGTTCGCGGCTGGACGCGGCTTACCCCAACGCAGGCGCCTGTGTCCCAGCCTCTGCTGAGAAGCCGTGAGCCGGAGGGCCCGGCAGGCGCCCTGGGAGGGCCACTTTGGAAGCAAGGGGACTGGCAGCTGGCCACCGTGGTCATGAAAACAGGCCTTGGCATCTGTGAAACCATATCTCGCAGCGCTGGCCATGTGACGTCGGGGAAGTGACCATGCTCTGCCATGCTCCACTGCTCAGGGGAGCATTGAGCTGGGGCCTGGAGGAGTCCCCGTGGGGACCAGCGTGCCTGGAGCGGGAGCTTGGCAGGCCTCGGGCGTCTCCTGGCGCACTGCGTCCAGAAAGCAACTGCTTAGGAAAGACAAATGGTCTGGCATATCAAGAACCACCGCCCCGCAGACCGACAGAGCAAACGCTGTGTTGTCCGCACGGCCTCTGACCTGGCGGTGAGGGGAGGGAGGCTCACCGAATCAGGGGGACCTGCCCGCTGGCATAAAGGGTGCCGACGCACGGGGGCTGGGGAGGCCCTGAGTCCCTTCCTTGGCTTTCTGGTCGGGGAGAGACTTTTCCGTCAGGTTGGAAGGTGTGGGTACTGCAAGGGTGGTTGGGGGAGTCTTGTGATTTCAGAATGGGAACTGCCTGCATGGACGAGAGGGCCGTGTGGCCAGGGTCCTCGGAAGACACAGACTAACAGAGGGTGTGTGCGCGTGCGTGTGCATGGGTGTGCGGGTGTAGACCGGTGCACGTGCATGCACGGGTGTGTAGGTGTGGACAGGTGTGTGTGCGTGCACAGGTGTGCAAGTATGCACAGTGTATCTGTGCAAGTGTGCAAGTATGCACAGGTATGTGTGTGCAGGTGTGGACAGGTGTGTGCATGTGTGTGGACATGCAGGTGTGGACAGGTGTGTGCGTCTATACACACAAAGGGGCAGGATGTACCGTCAGGGACTGGCCCCCGTGGTCCGGGGCGCTGGTCCACCTGAGCAAGGGAGAGCAGGCTGCTGGACGGTGCTGTGGTCTCAGGCCACCTTGAGGAAAAGCTCTTCTTTCCTGGAGAGCCTCAGTCTTTCCCCCCGAAGGCCGTCCACTGGAGGATGTGGCCACCATAGCACAGAAGGCCATTTGCTTTACTCAAAGGCCACTAATGTGAAGCTGAAGTGGGTCTAACCCTTCGCAGTGACATCCAGGCTACTGCTGGCCCAACACCTGTCCGATGGCCGGGCCGGGTGAACACACATGTTAATTGTCCTGGAGACCAAAGGCCTGTCATTGGCCAGGGCTGAGCACAGTCCCTGGGGCAGGGGTCTCCGTGTTCCATCTGGGGCAGAGGATGAAGCACTCTGCTGGGCAAATCAAAAGTCAACTAGAATTTATGAAAACATTTATAAATGTGTGCTCCCGCCCTCCACGCATCTGGTGTGTGTGGTCACAGGGCTGCGCTGGGAAGG
Source organism: Mustela nigripes (assembly GCF_022355385.1). Classification (NCBI taxonomy): domain Eukaryota; kingdom Metazoa; phylum Chordata; class Mammalia; order Carnivora; family Mustelidae; genus Mustela; species Mustela nigripes. The sequence goes on along the minus strand of NC_081561.1, from coordinate 147,620,221 downwards.
GGACCGTCCCCTCTCCCTGGAGCTAGGTGCCTCTCAGCTCTGCAGCGGGGTCCAAGGAGCCCCGCCTGTGCTCAGGAAGGTTTAGGGAGGTTGGCCCAGCTCCCTGGGCCTCAGAGTGAAGTCATGCTTCCTCCCGGGGCTCTAGCTGAGCTACAGTCTGACTATTGGGGCTTCTGAGCCCCTCTGGGGGCACAGCTGCGGCCGTGTTTCCCAATCTCGTGCATGCATGTGTGTCTCGGCCACACCCAGATCCTCCGTCTCCGGAACCTGCCAGGACCCCCAGTGGGTTGGAGTCTTGCTCCTAAAGATGCAGCCGGGGTGATCTCTCAGCCCTGGGGACACTGGCCATGTGCAGAGATGGTTTTGGTGGTTGTAACTGGGACAGAGGTTTCTCTTGGCACTGGAGCACAGGGGTGCTACTCAACACCGTGCATGTACAGGACCCTCTCCCCCAATAGAGGTGCCCATTCCACAGGTCGGTAGTGCTGAGGTGGGGACCCAGGGCCCCGCACACTGGCTCCCGGGGAGAGCTGGCCCCTGGAGCCTCTGAGCCAGCTTGAGGATCTGCCTCTCGTGCATTATCCTCTGGGCTTCTGGCTCACAGCTCAGCTCCGCACTGAATCCCAGGATACCGTGTCCACGCCGGGTCTGCCCGGCCAGCTGATGGCTCCCTGGCCGTCCACCAAGTGCCCGGCCAACCCCAGTGAGTGCAGGGGCTTTCCAGGCGTGCCTGCTTCCGTGTAAGGTCAAAAAACATGTGCCAAGTGGTGGGGACAAGCCCCTCACACTAACATTGTCTTGGAGATCCTGAAAGGCATGGCGCAGTCATGGATAATCAGGAATGACATGAAACTAGTTTCTGGTTTCTCCGGGAGAGTCTTTGGTAAGGATCCAACTTGGTCTTAAACACGTTCTGGAGACGGGTTTTCTCTTCTTCGTGTAGCGTTTTCTCTTCTCTAGCTTACTTTTGGTAAGAATGCAGCACATGGTGTACCATGGATTGTGTGTTACTGCCCTTAGGTTACTGGTAAGCCGTGCGGTACAGTAGCCCAGTAGCGGTTAACTCTGGGGGAGTCCAAGGCTACGAGTGGGTTTTCAACAACATGGGGGTGGGCGTCATGCAGGGGTCAAAGGTGCTTCGCGCTCTGGTGTGTGGGTGTGTGTCTGCTCCACACCTGGGGCTCTGCCTTCTGGTATCACGTGCTGATTTATTTTCCAGAGGCCTGGTGCTCCCCAGTGCAGCCCAAGAGGGAGGCGCGCAACGGCCTGGGGCTCTGCGGGAAGGAGAGCTCTGACCCGCCACCTTGCGCTGCTGTTTCTTTAGAGGGAACTTTTGGTCCTCAGATGCTGGGAGAGGACCTCAGTGCTCCAGAAGGATTTGAGAACAGGAGTTACGAGTCTAGCAGAGTCACGCAACACACCTGAGTGGTTATGATTCAATTCCTTGGACTGGGATGGCCACACGCACCCCCGGATCCGTCAGTGTGACCCACCCCGGCTGATTTGCAAAGCCATGTCAAAGGAGCTCTGTGTAGCCCGGGTCTCTGAACTGGGCACCCGTGCTCCACAGGTATAGATGAAGACCGTCAGTGGCATGGCAGGTGCCCCCTGAAACAACCCCAGGAGCGTCTTCCATGTCTGGACTCAGCTCATATCTCAAGGTCAATGGCTGCCATGGTCTGAAGGCTTAGCAGACTTCGGAACTCATTCCTTGGCTCTTCCAGGCTGGCCCACAAAGGCATGTGGCCTCGGTGGCTGTGCTTGTTGGCTGGCGCCGTGGTGACAAGCACCACAGTTCCGGAGGCTGGACGTCGGCGGCCCAGGGGTGCGCAGGCTCACCGCCGTCTGCTCTGCTTGGCTTGCCGACGGCAGCACCTGCTCCACACGTGGTCTGTGTGTGCTCCTGTATCCTAATCTCCTTTCCTTACAAGGACACCGGTCCCGTCGGATCGGGGCCCATGTCATGCGTCCACCCGCTTTAACCCATTCGCCTCCGTGAAGACCCTTCTCTGGGAGGGTTACTCTTTGAGGTCGTGGACGTTCCGGCTTCAACATGTGAATTTTGAGGGACACAGTTCAGCCCGTGTCAGTCCGTACCTGTAAACGGCGGGTGTGTTCTCACTGTCCACGTGGGTGGGATCAGAGTCCGTATTCCCTCTTGAAACTTATTTTCCAAAAGCTCTTGATGCTGTTTCTGAGCTTTACTCGTGCTCGTCACGCGGTTCTGGTCACTCACTCCCAGTCCTGCGTCGCGTTTCCTCTCCGTCCCCCCGAGGACCGAGTCCGGGGATGTCGGTTTCTGTCCCTGTAAGCCGTGCTCCGCGGAGGACCTGTGCCTTCCCGTGAACGTGCTCTAGAGTTTGCTTCTCTGTGTGGATACTTAAAAGTGACATCGGTGGCCGTAAGGTGCGTGTGCTTCCGGGACTGACTTGGGACGGACAAATCCGTCTCCCAACGGCCGGACACATTGACTCTCCCTCCGGTGAGTCACCAGACGTCCTTGTCCCGGACGCTCACCACTCCCACTGAGACGCAGTTCGGAACCCTTCGGCTATTTTTTTTAAAGGCTTATTTGTATTTATTTTCGGGCACTGGGGCAGACCGAGAGGGAAAGAGAATCTTGGGCAGACTCCGTGCCTGACGCGGGGCTCGATCTCGGGGTCCGGGGATGACGACCGGAGCCGAGATCAAGAGATGGACGGCGCCGCCCAGATGCTCCACTTCCGCTATGTTTAGGAGCGAAGAATCTGCTTATCTGAGGAGGATGAAAGCCCCTCTCCGCCTCTCTCTGCTTGATGCGTCAACACTGATGTGTCTCCAGTGCTGACTCTTCATGACGCACGGGTTATGAGTATGTCCTTCGGTCTGGGGCCTGTTTCGATCTTGTGGCGTCTTTTGTCATGCAAAGTATTTCTTATTTACATGTAGTCACATCTATTGATTTTTAAAAAGATAATGTGTGGGTTTTTGACTTGTTCGAAAAGTCCTTTAACAGTTCACGTAAAAATACAATCTCCGGAGTGTCCTTTTACCAGTTCTGTAGCTCAGCTTTTTCCTATCTTCGTCTGGCATCTATTTCTGTCCGCAGTAGGAGGCTGGTCCGTCACTTGGCCGAACCCCTCGTCCGTCCCGCAGCGTCCGGTCTGTCCTTCTCTGAGCTCTCGCGTGTGGGGACAGCCTCTGGGCTCCGTGGGGCTCCTCGCACGGATGCGATCCCTCCGGCACTGCCGTGGGGCGGACACCCGTCCGGTCGCGCGTGTCTCTGGCTTGTCCGTCTTCCAAACGCTGTTGGCTGCTTCTCAGCCCTCACTCGTTGACTTGACTCCCCGGAAAAAAGATTCCTGCTTGGGTTGGTGATGGTCATTGCATAAAATGTATGGATACATTTGGGAAAAGGGACCACTTCTGCTCCTCCCCCTCCTCCAGTTAAGATTTCCATTCCGGAATGGGATATTTCTTCTTACTTACTTTGGTTTTCTTTTATTTCTGTCAATGCAGTTTTTCATATTTTCCATAAACTCCTTACACACCCTCATTCGAGACACTCTTTATACTTCGCAGCTTCTCTCTTTTCTCTTTTCTTGCCTTTCTCCCTCCTCCTCCTCTTTGTAATTTTGAACGCCGTCTCTTCAGATGGTTTCCTGCCGGTGGGCAAAAGCTCCGCTGACTTCTGCATATTATTGCCACGTTCGGTGACCGTCACCCTCTCTGATTCGCAGGAGTAAGTTGTCCGCCGGTGCGCTCGGATTTCGCGGAGGATTAAACAGTCTCTGACCACCGCGTTGTCTGCATCTACATTTATTTCTACCACGTCTCTTCTGAGCTTGAAACTATTATTTTATGTTCTGTTCTGTGCCGCCTGCCGCTGTAGGAAGTCCGTGGTGCGGCTGGGCCCTTCTCTGGCTCTGCTGGCTTCTCAGGCCACATCTCGGGGTCTGAGATACGGGACTGAAGGTCACTTTGGAGCCTCGCCCCTTGGGTACGGATCCCTGGCAGCCTGGCTGCGGACCGTGTCCGTCCATGGGGCGCCCTGGTGGGTCTGCGGCGGCTCAGGGGGGTTCCCGGTGTGGAGGCAACGTCCGTGTGGAACTCAGCGTGACCCTCCCGTGACTTTAAATCCACCGGACTCATGGGGGCACGGGGCCGGCATGTTCAACGATCAGGATAACTTAAAAAATCTATTTTACCAGAGCCCGGACCACGGGAGGTGGATTTCCCGACTCTCACCGCCCAGCGGCTGCTGTCCCAGTTGCCCCTCCCCAGGCCGCCCGAGTGTCCCGGCTTCCCACGGCCGGTTCCGCACCAGCCCCTCGCTCACGGGGCCGGCTCTCCTTTCCTGGACCTGCGCGCGTGTGAAAACCCGCCACCGACAGCAAAATGACAAGCAACCCGATTGGAAAAGGGCAGAGGACGTGGACAGACGTTCCTCCAAGGAACCCACACAAGTGACCAAAAGCGCGAGGAATGATGCTCTGCGTCGCTGACCCTTAGGGACATGCAGGCCAGACCCACGGTGAGGCACCATTTCACCCGACTAAAATGACCAGAAGAAGGCGAGGGAGAAAAGAAAATGCCCAGTAACAAGTTCTGAGTGAGGAGCTCCAGGTGCTGCCGGTGGGCCTGTAAAGTGGCTCCCCGGCTCTGGAAGAATCCGGCGGTTCCCAAGCCCTGTTACTGGAACTCGCAGCCGCACCACGAGACCCAGGCCGGCCTGGGCGCGTCCCAGACGCCGGCGCAGGCTGTGGCAGCTCGGCTGGCAGGTGGGGGCGGGAACAGCCGGGGCGTCCGTCGGCCGGCGCCGGGCTGAGCGAGGAGCCGAGGGCCGCGCCCCCGTGAACGGAACGAGGGACCCGTGTGCTGCCGCCGGACGAGCCTCGGGAACACGATGCTGCGGGAGGGAAGCCAGTCGCCCAAGCCCCCGGCGCGCTGTCAGACTTCAGAGACGACAGAAACTGCGAGGCTGCGGTTGGTGGGGGTCCAGCCCGCGGCCCGTGTCCTTCAGTCCCTGCGGGTTCCCCGTCCCTCCTGCCACACGGGCTGCTCATCAAGGGACGTTTCCCCGTCGTCTCTAAGTGTGCGTGGTGACATCCCCGTCACTGATGTCCCTGCCGTTTGCCGGAAGTGCACGTGCTCCGCGCGGCCTCGTCTGTTCTACCACCGGGCTGACCCCTGCGCCCCGGGAGGGGAAGGAGCACGGAGCGGCGATCCGGAACCTTCTCCAGCTGGGGCCCGGCACACAGCCTCTCGGCTCGGCTCATCTAGAAAGGCTCTGGCTGGCCCAGGACCGCGGTGGCTGGCCAGGGCGGACCTCCCCGTTGGTGCGGTCACGTCGCCTCCACAGCCCTCGGGGGAAGAGCCACCCAGACACAGCCCAGGGTCTCGGGGGCTGTAGGCCCCCAGCACAGGAAGGGACGCGGGGTTCTGACCGCTCGGGCTCTGTGGGACCCTCGTGCTTGGTCCCTCAGGGGAGCACATCCGTGAGGTCACGCGGGTCAACGCCGCCCTCTCTGGCTGTGGAGCCCAGGCGGGGGGATTCAAGCGGCCGTCCCAGTGCACCTGGGGAGGAGGAGTGCCGAGCCTCGGGAGCACGGCGGGGAGCACGGGGGGAGGACCGCGGGCCACGGACACACACACTCAAACAGCGGGAGGTGGGCCTGTGTGGGGGTTGGGGGGGCCTGTGTGCCGGAGCCACACCCCATCACACATATTTAAGAATCAATACCGCAGAGGAAAGGGTGCATAAACCCGACGTCTTTGATTAGACATTTGGGAACTTTAGAACATTCTGGAACAACAGAATCAGCACTGATTTACGGCCCCGTTACCTACGGGAAACGGGGTTCAGCCCCAGCCGGGCTCACCTTCCTGGGACGCGCTCGGCGGCGGACAGCTCTCCGGCGCCATCTGCTGCTCGTCCGTGGCGGTGCGGCCCCTCGCCAGGCCCCAGCCAGAAACACAGCAGTTAGGTCCCGTCCGGCACCCCTGGCGTCAACTTCCAAGTGATCCCAGACCCGAAACACAGATGCCAGCATTCGAGGGGCGAGATGTCTCTGAGCCACTCGGATTTGGGGAGCGCCTTCCTGCAAGGTGGCCAACACGGACGGGCTGCTGCATGCCCTGCGTCCAAAGCCTGTTGCCCTTTCTCCCAACTTCCCCAGAGGCCAGGTGCTGCCCCAGCTGTGCAAACAGGGAAACCGAGGCCACAGCTAACGGCTAAGTCATCTGCCCCACGACTGGTGGCGGGAGACAGCCTGGAGCCTGAGCCCTGCACTCGCTGCCACTGCACCTGCTGTCTGTCTGTGCCGGGGGCCCAGCCTGCCCCACGACCACACGGTCAGCCCTGGGCTCGGGCAGTAACTTAAAGCCACAGCAACATTCCAGGAAAACCAGTGCTGAGCTTTCTCAGCATCCCAGGTGCTGGTTTCACCGAGGGAAGGATAGTGAGTATTCACGCCATCGCCTGCGTGCCTGGCCAAGCGGGGCTTTGGATGGTGCAGTCTGCAGGGCACTCCATTGTCTAGTGAACAGGGACTCTGGGAGCAAGCCAGACCCCTGTGCATTATAGAGTTGGGCTGTCCACTCTCCTCCCTGGAAGGTCAGTGTCTACAGACCCACCGAGTCACAAGACGCTTGGCCATCCAGACTAGGAATTCCCAGCGCCGTGAGCACTACAGTGGGGACCTCTTACTTGTTCTGTGGCATGTGATTGCTTTCTAGGGCTTTCCAAAATATTCAAGTCATGTTTTTTCCAGAATGGTTATTGACACTTTGTCTAGATATTTCTGATACTTTCTTTCAAGTTAACAGAGCATCAGCATATTTGCCCCGTCTGCTTCTTTTAACAAGTCTGAGGAGTTTGCTCTTCGTGGAACACACCTGGACTCCTGTCTGTGTGTGAGCTGCCTCGTCCCCCATCCCTCTAGTTTTTCCCTGGGGAGCCGACCGTGATGCTATTGAACTTGCACCAGGTGTGTTTTGACAAGAACATGGTCACAGGGTGTAACAGGAGGACAGAGGACGGGCCCGACTCCTCTAGCGATGGAAGCCCGAGCTGGCATCTCCCGGCTCGCCCCTCTGTCCCCTCCACCTGCCTTCTGTGTCCTTCCCTACCTGCTGTAACCCCAGGTGCTCCGAGGGAGGTGGGACCTGCAGGACGTTCTCTCCGCTCATCCGGGATTGAAATGGGGTAGGAAGGGTGGGGATCAGCCCTTTTGGAGTTGAAAGACCCCCTGCTCTCTGCCCCCCACGTGTGGCTCAGGAGCTGAGCCTGGTGGCGGACAGTGGAGTTGAGGGAACGGAGAAGAGTTGGGAAGAAGGGACATGAAGGGGTCTGCGGCTGGGGGGGTGCCCCTGCCGGGTGGTCAGTAG
>NC_081561.1:147566269-147612453 GCF_022355385.1 Mustela nigripes | reverse complement strand
GGGGTGCACCTGCCGGGTGGTCAGTAAACCAGCATTTCACTGGGAGGGGGGTGCACCTGCCGGGTGGTCAGTAGACCAGCATTTCCTTCTGTTTGACGTGATCTCCCCATTTCCTTCGCTGACTCTGTTGGTGAAGTGGGGGACCCAGAAAATGAGGGGGAAGGAGACCCCATGACTGTGACTAAGAACACGCAAATTCAGCATCTCAAGTTGAACACTCAGTACTCACAGCCTGGGGGCTTCAAGCCAGCCTGGGCTGGGGGCACCGTGTGTGCTTCGGCTCCCCCGTAGAAGGTGAGCAGTCGGTGGGTCGGTCACGGGCTTGGGTCGGACAGTGGGTGAATGCACGTTTCTATGGCCCTCTGGGGACTCGCCAACACGGCACTGATACCGCATTAGACCTCATGCTCTTTTTCAAGTTACAGAAACCACCAAGTGGCATAAGCACGATGGGCAATTTATTGGCCCCTGAGGTTGGAAAAGACAGTGCTTCTGGCGGGTTTGCATGTGAGGCCCTAACACGGACTGTCCCTCCGTGCCCAGGCAGGCGCGTTTCCCCGGGCACGGCAAGCACAGACTCCAGGCCAGAGCGACTGCGAAGCTGGCCGCTGGGACAGCCCGGGCTGTGGCTCTCCTGGAGCCCTGGGCAGGCCTCACCTGTTGCCAGGCTTGTCCTGTCTCAGAGCAGACACTGTGCCCGGACAGCGACCAGGCCCGAGTCATGGCCCTGCCTGGGTGACGGGTGATCCCGGCAGGCTCAGGCTGTCCTGGGCTTCACGGGACTGACTCCCTGTGGAAGGGAAGGCGCCTTCTCCGTGAACGGGGACAGGCCGTGGGGAGGAGGCCCACGGTGTCTGCCGCCTGTGCCCTCTGCCGGTCCAGTGCGGTGTGTGTGCTACTGAACACTCCCCGTCCAGCTCGGGGACAGGAAGCAGGACGATGGGACAGGAGAACGAGACTCTCGACCTTGACCCCACGTTCACAGCACCCGGAAGCACGGTCGGCTCTGACGCAGCAGGATTCTGTCCCCGCATGGCTGAAGGAGGTTGTCCGGGACTGTGCTGAGATGCAGGTGTTTCAGGGAGCCTGGGGGCACTCGGTCAAGCGACTGACTCATGGTTTCAGCTCAGGTTGTGATCTCAGGGTCGTGGGGTCGAGCCCTGTGTGGGGCTCTGCACCGGGCTTGGATCTGCTAGAGACTCCCTCTGGCGCCCCACTCTCTCTCCCATTCTCATTCTTGTCTCTAACGTAAATAAATAAATAAAATCTTTTTTAAAAAAAGGAAAAAAGCTTCAGATGTTTCTAGCCTGCGCTGACCACAGAGAGGCAGGGCTGTGGGGAAACCGAGGCTGTGGCTGTGGGCTGCCAGGTGTGTGGGAAGGCAGTGACAGTGTAGGTTGAAGCTGAGAAAATCCACGGCCAGCAATGCAGAATTCTCCTGCGGCGGATGCCTCGGGCCTCTCTGTGGTCTGTGAGGGGGCGCGGGTGCCCCAGTGGTCATGAGCCGTGATCTCTCGGGAGGGGGCAGGAGATTCGTTTAGCATCTGGTTTCCTTCCTCCCCTTATTTTGCAGCAGAGATGAGCCAGGGAGCAGGAGGGGAGAAAACAGAAAGGGAAACTGAGACCTGTGGTTTGGGGGTGCAGAAACAACCAGCCTGGCTTTCTGTTTCCACATTCCTAAAGCACTTTGCTAAGTAAGCTCTGCGGGCTGCTCAGGCTCATCTAGCCCGAGCGCGGTGTGGGGTGAGGCAGGATGCTGGCAGTGGGTTTCTGGCTTGTGCCCCACGACGGAACCCGGCTGGGCTGTCGCTAGCCGAGCACCCGTGTGCGCTCAGACCCCAAGCCCTCGCGGTCCCGTAGCCAGAATGATCACCTCCCAGGGAACCGAGAGCCGGCAGGTCACCTTAAGACGTCTGTCTCGTTCCGTTAGTGATAGCCCCTGCTAATTAAATATGTGTCTGGACGAGAAACCAGTGACTCTTTGGGTTTTTTTTTGTTGTTGTTGTTTTGGGTTGAGTTGTGAGGTTGGTAATGGGGACATCATCACTTCCTTTGGCTGAATTGTAAAGTTGCACAAAAGTTTGCAAGTTCCTTTCTTCTGCTGTTTGCTTCGCGCTTCCTGGAAGATCGAGCAACTCTTCTACTTCTTTAGCACCATGTGGAGGTTAATGTTTAGAAGCAAAAAGCTCCCCGGCTTGGTGAGTGTCTCCCCGTCCTCACTGCACAGCGGCTCGCCGGTGCCGTCCTACGACTTACAGCACTTTCTCTTTCCTTTCTGCTTCGACAGGGCAAGCAGGACTCGGCCTTGCCTGAGACCAAGCCAGCGGCGCCTGTGGAGGTAAGAGCTGCCGCGGTCGCTCATCTCTCCGCAAGACTCTGAGCTCCAGGTTTAGGAGAAAGTCGCATGTGACATGTTCTTTCAGCTTCTCGGGTTCAGTCACTGCTCAGTCCAGCAGACCCGGCGGGGACGTGTCCTTAGGGTGGGGAGGTGAGGGGTCCCACACAGTGAAGTTTAATTATCTGACGTTCTGGGTGACGTAGAGGCTCGCCTGGGCTCGTGCAGTAACGTCTCTGTGCAGCAGGGGTCTGCCTTGCGCGTGAAGTCAGGATGGGCTCCTGCTCCCCTGACGATGGCACGTTCTGTTCCGAATCTGTGACCCCCTGGGACATCATACATGGGATTCCATGAGCGTTATTCCTCCGACTCTACCCCGTCTTCAAAATCAGCCAGAGTTTCCTGGCGAGAGAGGCCTCTGAACGAGGTATCCTGGGGTGGGGGCTGGCCCCGAGCTGGGTCTGCCTGGAGTGGCGAGAGCCCTCTGGCCGCGCGCAGAGGTCAGGTCCTCATCAGAAGTTTTTCTGGGAATTGGGCCTCAAATGGGTCATTTTAGATGAAGGCAGGTTTCCTGCAGTGTTTTGAGCGGCATGTGGTTTGAGCAGTAACGTCACAAGTAAGAAGTTGGGTGAAGTGGTTTTATGGCTGTTTTGCTTCTCCTGGCTCCCACGGCGCCACTCTGTAAGACGCCGTGCGCTCCGCAAAGCCGTGGCATCTTTGCCCGTCAGGCTGCCTGTTCACAACAGGCATGGTGGGAACAGAACGAGGGGCCGGGCCTTCTGGGGGCCAGACAGGTCATTTGAAACCGGGGTGCCGGTCAGGCTGGTTTAACGTCTCTGAGAGCATCGGACTTCGTTCTGGTTCACACTAAACAAAATGCACACCAAACCCCCATTCAGCATCCGGCAGCTTTCTGGGGTCCTGCTTCCCCGGCCTTGTTGAGGGGCTGGGCTGCCCTGTTGCGTGAGCAGGTCGGGGACAGTGCACAGAAGCAGTGGGCTTCCCAGCATCAACTCCATGAGGATGCAAGTCCCAGGGACGACAGAGAGTCCTGGCCCGTTCCAGGGTCCCGTGTCCCGGAGCAAAGGAAGCCCGTCTATGAATGGTCAGTCTCGCATCCGACCGCGGGCATCCTCGGGAACGAGCTGACCACGGAATTGTACTGTTGTGCTTTTAGCATACTTACGGTACGGCCGTCTGCGTCCAGTCGATTTTTATGAGTAGCTTAACGCTCAGAACCTGGTGGAGGAAAGGTTCTCTGTACCACTGTGTTGTGCCAGTTGGAGCTTCCTTGGTAGACATAAACGTTGTGTTCGTGGCACTGAGGGTTGGTGATGGACTTACGGTCTGTAACATCTCGAGGCGGTTCTCGTCACTTTGGCTAAGTGGCCGGACAGGCGTCTGAACGTCCGTTTGCTTTGCAGCCTCGTGCAAAGGCAGAGACACTCGAAATAAGGCATGTCGTGGTGGGAGGGAACGGCCCTTCTCCTCTCGTGACCTCTTTGCAGTCTGGTGTGTAACCTGTTCAAGGGAAAACCCGTTCCGCTCTCGTTGGGGATCCCTATCAGCTCGTGCGACAGGTGGGACGGATGCGCGCGGATGGTGCGGCATGGGGCGTAGGCGCGGGACTCTGGTGCTCTCTCTGCCCTCAGGGTGGGGGCCCGCCAGGCAGCCGAGCCTCCCTGCTGGCTGGGCTGCGGGTGAAGGCGTCCTCCTCCACGCCTACCCCAGAGACGCACGGGGGACCCCGTGTCACCTCGCAGTCCTCCTCGGAGGGACGGAAGACAGGGCGTGGAGGGGCCCTGGGGCGGGTGGTGGGGAAGGCGCATCAGACCCAGAACCCCCACGCGGCTGGTCACACGTCTCTACGGTCCACGCGGGCGCCCAGGGAAGGGTCCAGAACAGCAGTGGTGGCAGAGCAAGCTGAGACAAGAAGCAACACGTCTGCGACCTCTGTGAGTGTTCCATCCCCCGCGAGTCCTCAGGAGAGAGACGAACGCACGGCCGCTTTCCTGCATTTAATCACCGGGCGACCCTCCACCTTCAGCAGAAACCCAGCGAGGCATTTAGGGGCCGGTTCTCTGCTAGGAACGTCCTTGGATCGACGTCACACTTTGAACTTTCCCTTCAGGATAGTTGGAGAAAAAACAAACATTAACTTTGGGGGAAAATGTTGAACCCCAAAGTTTAGTGTATTTAGCTAGAGTCTAGTTCCCAACCAAAGCCAGACAAGACTGAGAGGAAAACAAAACAAAACAAAACACCAAAAAAGTCTCAAGTCTTTCTTAAGTTCTAGGATCACAGGTGATTTTTTTTGGTGAGACTTTTCTGTAATTTTCAAAGAATTCTCTACTACTTGTAAAATAATTATATTTGAAAAAAATAATGAGCTAGGGCTCAAGTCATCCTAAAAGTATTAAAGTGACTAGAATTGTTGGGTGGTGATAGATTATTGATGTCTTGGATTCAGTGACATGGAAAACTCTAGGATCTTCGGCGATGTCACCAATTGAAGGTGACGTTTCACGATATTTAGTGACGAATAGCACAAAGGCATTCAATTCCGTTAACTGACAGGTCACTGCGAGTTACGAATGCAGCCCCGAAGGACTTGCAGCTGTAACCCGTCTCCCAAGCACCCCAGCGGCAGCTTTCGTTTGAATGGGTGATCCACCTCGTGACCTCCTCCCGTTGCCCTCATAGCCACTAAGATACCGGCTTCGGGTGAACCTCGAGAAGCAGGAACGTCGCCGTGGCAGATGTGGGGGACGATGTCCGCCGGAGGACCGCTCCTCACCGAGCACCCGCCACCCTCCCTGGCCACTTGGCGGGCGACTTTCCCTTTACTCTTCCTGCGTTTCCCAGGAGGAAGGGCAGGGCAGGAGGCCAGAGGGCGTTGCTCTGTCATGCAGCTGGAGGGGAGGCTCGGCCTCCCGCCTTTCGGACGCCTGGGACGCATTTCACGTCGTTCTATGGATGCCGGCTCGGCCTCTTACAGCCCAGGCTCAGGTTTGGGCCGAGATCTCTAAACCGTGGTCCTGGGGGAAAAAAAACAAAGAGCTACCGGACATTATGGCTGCTTTTTATGATCTTCGAAACGGAAAATGAAGCCGTTATTTCTTTATGACGGTGCAGCTTATTTAAGCCTCCGCATCGATGTGCCGGCGCCGCCCCTGAGCCGTGGGTGCGTCGGGGAACCAGCCCCTCGACCCCACGGCCATGGAAGGTGTCAGAGCTGGGAGCGGCCAGGGAGGCGCTGTGGGCGCACGTGGCCGCAGGTGGTCGCGGACGGGAGAGCCGCTGCTCAGCGAGCTGGCCGGGCGGGGTCACCTGCGGAACCGCGGCCCCGACCACGCCGGGCTTCTCCCAGCCCTGGATTCTCGCACACCTTTGGAGACACTACTTCTTCGTCTGGAGACGTTATGGTCCTTACAGTGTTGGCTCCACAAGGGCCTCGGCTGGTTTTTCCGCTGGAGGGGTGGTCCGTGTTCCTGTCTCAGTAAGCGACACTACTCGTCCGATATCCTGATTCTTCCTTTGGATATTCTCCTTCCTCAGCACAGGGCAGTCTCTGTACGACCGTGTCGAGGGCCGGCAGCGGGGCCGGCAGCGGGGCTGGGAGCGGCTGGACCAGAGGCCCCTAGAGCCGGGCGAGGGTCCTTTCCTTTCCGCACTTGGCTACTTGGCGACTATGACCTTGACCCAGGCTGTGTTACCTGCTGGGCCTCTGGACTGCAGGGAATTAGAGCAAAACCGTTGGATCTTTCAAGGACTTTGTTTTTCTTTCCTGTCTGCTCGGACACACCCTGGTGCCCCTGCAGATACAGAACGCGTGCTGCGAAAACATCTCACAGGTCTGTGAAGGTGGAGATGTTTGCTGCCGTTGGTCGCCAGAGTCCTTCTAGACACACTTTCCCTCCCGTTACCAAGAGCTGCCCGTCCGTGATAAAGGGTTTCCGCTGCATTTTTTAGCTCCTGTGCTGAGGGAAACCCATGGCGCCCACGGGGGCAGAGTACAGCCCCCTCCTGACCTGCGCACCTGCGAGCCGTGGGCTGGCTCTCCTTCCGCCTCAGCCGCCCGGGAGAGCCTCCTCTTCTCTCCTTCCCTCTCTGCCCCGTAGCAGCCTCGTGTGGTGCTTCAGTTCTACCACAGCTGCTCTGCGAGAGTGCACATGGACGACTGCAGCCTGCCCTCTTCCCTGGTCCGTGGAAAGGAAGGACACAGCAAACATATCATGCTGCCTTGGGCCAGGCCTGGGCTGGTCTGTCTGATTCCACGGGGTCTCGAGAAATGGGACACCGATACTAGGTTTTGCAGGGGAAGACCCGTGGTCCACCCGATCGTGTCCGATGGAAACGTGAGCGGATGCCTTCTGTGGTGGTTTGTTTCTTGGGTGTAATTGTGCAAGCGTCTTCTTTCTGCCGGTGAGGACGGGTGCCCACGGGGACGACCAAAGCCGTCTCTTTAGGGCACTGGCCAACACACAGGGATCGCTGGTGCTCAAAATTATGTCTTTTGAAAAAGTATTTGGAAGATGAATACGCCGGGATTGCCATGGAGCTCTACCACGGCATGGAAGGCAGTTGCTTGTCAGTCGCCATGACAACGTCCGGTCCTCGGCTCACACACACCTCCGATTGAATTCCATTAGGAAGGGAAGGTCGCCGGCGCCCCTAGATTTACCACGGCCGCGGTTTAGCTAGAGACCAAAGACCCGATCCGTTTTGCTAATGCGTTTTCAAAAGCACCGAGTCTTCGAGAACTACTTCCTCATCCTGGCGGGAGTGTGAGTTGAATCGCGGTTGGGACCCTTGAGGTCCTGGAACAACCAGCCTGACGATTTGAGGGCCGCACTGTCCAGACCCTCTGCTCCCGGGTCCTCCCTCCCTGCCTCCTCTGTGCTCACGCACGCCGCCGCCACATGAAGACGGGGAGGGAGACTCGCCGGAGAGCGCGCTCTATCAAATGCCCCGGCCGAAACATGGGGCGCAGGAAGAGGACCTCTCTGGCCGAGCTTCTTCCCGAGTTTTCTGCAGTGCACGTTAGCCTGGGCCGGCCCGTTTCCCGGGGAGGGCAGCAGGCTGGGTGTCTCCATTGGAAACCAGCTCCTCACCCTCACGGCAGCCGGGGCGCCTCCGAGCGTGACTGGGCGCTGCGGAGACGACTCCTGGACAGCTCTCGGGAGTTCTTCGTTTATAGGAGACCAGGGAGCTGTGCCCTTAGAAGCAGGTGTTGAAGCCTTTGATTTTATTCTGCCTGGAAAATAATCAAAGAAACTATGACCCCAGACGAGCCCACGGTCCTTCTCCGAAGGGCCACCCCCAGGTGACACGGGAGTCACCTGAGCTGGGAGCCGCCCCGCGTGAGAGAAGTTTCATTTTCAAGGGTTACGTCTGTTTCAGGTAGAGACAATGAACTTCCCGTGCGTATTCCCCGCAATTGTGATCACATTAGAACCTCAACAACCCTCCCTCTGCCAACAAAAATTCAGTAAAAAATTCCAAGTTTCAGTCAAGCCTGGATACAATATTCTTTCACTGAAGCAAGGGATTATTAAAACAATCAAAATCTCCAGGAAGGATCACAGGAGCCCAGGTTTTAAGGAAAGTGTTTTACGTGGTCGTCCTTCGACGCTCCGGAAGACTGGAGGGGCTCGGCGTGGTGTGAACTTTCTGCTAGGGGAAGGCCATGGAGCTGGAGTGTGTTTCCAGCTTCCAAGGTTTGAGAATCCCAGACGGACCCGTGCAGTGACCGTGTGGGCCCGAAGAAGAGATAAGAAATTTGTGAGAACAAGGAGAAGATTCCTTTCTAGTAATTTTCCGATGTTAGTATTTTGTGCCAGCTCTGAGGACCAAAATGGAACAGAGATTTTTTTTTTTTTTCTTTTTGAAGCGGGGGCACTGTTCTCCACGGTCACAATCCGGCCTGTGAGCAAAGCATGCTTTGTTCTCAAAGCGCGTAAGCTCAGGGCTATGATTGTTCGCTTAGGACGTGCTCGTCCTCGGTGGCCCCAGCATGGGGAAAGATGTGAGTAAAACAAGCGATGGAGGCACGTGTTCTGAAAATCCCGTACTTCTAGGTTCCTGACAAAGTCTGTCCAGCGGGAGGTGTGAAGAGTAGAGTTCTGTTTCAGAATGTGCCTCAGGAGGGCTGACCTGGTCCTGACTCTTCCCGAAGCTCTTCCCTTACTACTGGTGTGTGCGCGTGTGCACAGACGGGACACGGACAGGGATGAATGTGTGCGAGTCTGACGGGGGTGTGTGCGTGCGTGTGTGTGCGTGTGCACGGACAGGACGCAGGGATGAATGTGTGCGAGTCTGACGGGTGTGTGTGTGTGCGTGTGCACGGACAGAACGCAGGGATGGACGTGTGCGAGTCTGACGGGTGTGTGTGTGTGTGTGCGTGTGCACGGACAGGACGCAGGGATGGACGTGTGCGAGTCTGACGGGAGTGTGTGTGTGTGTGTGCGTATGTGTGTGTGTGTGTGCACGGACAGGACGCAGGGATGGACGTGTGCGAGTCCGGTCTGCCATTCCAGGAAAGGGACGTGTCGCGTACATTCTCCGGCGACAGTGGACTGAGTGGGAAGGTGTCTGGTCGGAACGGGTTTCCTGGGACAACAACCACGTGCGAGTGGACAGTGGTGCAGCTCGTCCTGTTTGGCGGGGAGCGGCGTCTCCTGCAGCGCTCGGTGTGTGGAGGAGATGGCTGGGGCCGCCCTAGGTCGGGGCCGCTTCCATCCGTGTCATCTCCAGTTCCTTCGTCTCGGATCCCTTCTCTCCACGCCCTGCATTTTTATACCGACTTATTTCTACTCCTGCTCCGAAACTACGACTTCTGTTATCTGCCAGCCAAAAGCTGATTGTCAGTGGATTTTCTGTGCTGCATCTTTAGATCTTAGGAGGAGAAGCAGATTAGGCACTCACAAGAAGCTTTATTTATTTATTTTTAAAGACTTTATTTATTTATTTGACAGAGAGAGATCACAAGTAGGCAGAGAGGCGGGCAGAGAGAGAGGAGGAAGCAGGCTCCCCACCGAACAGAGAGCCCGATGCGGGGCTCGATCCCAGGACCCTGAGATCATGACCTGAGCCGAAGGCAGAGGCTTAACCCACGGAGCCCCCCAGGTGCCCCATCACAAGAAGCTTTAAAAACACCAGGGCTCTAGGTGCCACCCTGACCTCTCCTTGCTCCCAGGTTTCGTGTGAAACCTCACACACTTGCGGCACGGTGAGATAAGGCTCGGTGCTAGTGACGGACGCAAAGGCTGGTTGTTTTGCAGGAAACAGGGCACTCCGTTGTCACCAGGAAGGCAAAGCCGATTTTTCTGTTGCCCAGAGAGGCCCCACGCCCAGTTAGGCGGCAAGAGTGCTCCGCTGAAGACGGAAAGCGTGTGCGGGCGTGAGGCACAGGTGTCAGCCGGAGGGTGGACAGTGAGTCCCGCGATGCTCTCGCAGAACCCGTGTCTGTTAGTGGACCCAGGACCACCTGAAGCAAGAAGTCGCCGTTTTTATGGGCCCCTACCTTGCCGGGTAGTGTGGCCGTGCTGTGCGGGGTGGGCTGCGAGGGGCTCCCCGCCTGCCCCCTGCAGTGCGGCCCACACTTTGGAACATTCGACTTCTTCCCCGTGAAGCCCCCGCTTTGATGGCTTCAGCCGGATGTTGTGCGAAGAGCTGTGAGGGCTCAGCCGAGTCTGTGAGCTCCCCTGAGAGCAGGAGAGACGCCCGGCTCCAGGCGGTTCCCCTCCCGCTTCCCCCCTTCACTTGGGAGCCGGCCAGGCTCCGCGGGAACAGCCCACCGCAGGGTGCCGTGGGCCGCGGGGAAGTGAGCGGGTCGAGCTGCCGGCGGAGGCGCCGGGCGGAGGGCGGGCCGAGCTGCAGGGGTGCCCACCGCGGCGGCAGCAGCTCGGGCAATGGCCCGGACACCCCGCAGGACCGGCCCCCGGCTCCTGGGCGTGAAGGATGATCAGGTTGCCCCACAGGAAGCTGCACAAACTCTTCCTCAGGAAGGTAAGGGGGCGACGGGGCGCTTGCACGGGGGGCCCGGGGCAGGGCTGACCGTTGGCTGCTGGGAAGTCCCTGCTGTCCTCTGTCTCCTGCAGGGAGGGCGGGGGTCAGAGCGCGCGGAGAGCAGGTCAGCGACTGCCCCCGCTCCTGCCCCCGGGCCGTCCCCGCCGATGGCTGCGCCGTCGCACACTCCGGGAGGGCAGGCCCGGGGCACAGGTGTGCGATGCTGGAAGCCCAGGGAACGAGCTGACGAGGCCGGCGCTGATGGAAACCGTTGCGGAAAGCGGAGGCTCCACGAGACGTTCCCATGCAGCAGGCGGCCCTTACACTCTTTCCTTTTAAAAAAATTTCCATCAGAGTAAAATGCCCATCCCAGAAAAATCTGCCATTTTCAAAATTGGCCGTTTTCACCATTTCACATTTTCGTCAACCATTTAAACCATTTCCGAGCGCCCCGTGGGCAGGGGTGTCTGGTGCCCACCTCGGCCCCGCAACTGCCCCCAGCACCCTCTGCGGAGCACCCCCGGCTTCCCGGATGGAGGCTCTGCCCCACGGACACGCCGTCCCCATCACTCGGCCCCCGCGCTCGCCCGCTTGTACGACCGCTCACACACGTGGACCCCGGGCAGCGAGCCTTTGCCTCTCTGTACGTACGGTCTGAGCCAGGCCAAGTAGCCACTAGTCTGTCTGTCTGTCTGTCGGATTTGCTGGAGAAACTGCTTTGAGCTGTAGTCCTTGGGGAGGAGGCTATGAAATACTTCCAGAAATCACCGACACACCGACACGGTATGGGATTTGTGAGTCAATGCTTTTTTGAGAAAATCTGTGATTTTCCAAATTCATATATATATCTATTTTTATGCTAGACAAGAAATGTTCTGATTTCTCTTGTTTCGCTTTAGTAAATATCTTTAAATGGTTGTATGCTTGTTGTAGGCTGTTTTGTGGCTGACCAAAATGTTACTTGTAGATCCGAATGCATGAAGATATAATTTGAAGATGAACTTGGGTTTCACTTTTTATTTTTATTTTTATTTATTTTTTTTTTAAAGATTTTATTTATTCATTTGACAGAGAGAGATCACAAGCAGGCAGAGAGGCAGGCAGAGAGAGAGGAGGAAGCAGGCTCCCTGCTGAGCAGAGAGCCCGATGCGGGACTCGATCCCAGGACCCTGAGATCATGACCTGAGCCGAAGGCAGCGGCTTAACCCACTGAGCCACCCAGGCGTCCCTCACTTTTTAAAATCACTCCTGAAATACTATTTGTAGTGATTTTTTAAGCTGTTTCCGTCCCTTTGGGGGTTAAGTACCTGAAGCATTAAGGAGATAAGGGGTGTGCCCTCCGTGCCGAAGTGTGGACGGATCTACACGCACAAGTTCACCCCGGACTTGTGCCCCCCTGCCCACCCCGCCACCCGCCGCCATCAACCTGCGTCCTCACGTGGCTGCCGGCGCCGGCGGCGTGGACCCGGAGGCTCTAGGAGTCCGTCCTCGCTGATGTGCCTCCTTTCCCCAAAGACCTCAATAGGGTGAACAGTTCTGATCAAAATGAGATTAAAAAAACAAGTACGTGGATGTGGGGTTGGGGCGGAAATAGGTAGAGAAAATGAGTCTGAAGCTGGGTGTGTGTCCCAAATGGAGGGCAGGCGCTCCGCACGCTCGCGGAGGGGGCGCCGTGGGTGTCCTTCTGAGACCGCCAGCTCCCTGAGCAGTAGGACAGACACAGCCTGAGCGAAAACAAGCAAAACCCCCAACCAGGCATTCGGGTTAACGCATGTCTTTGTGTCCCTGAGCCCAGAGACCTTCCTAGAGAGGACAGCACGAGAAACGCGGGAACAGTGCCTTCTGCCGAGTGTGCAGCGTTTGTAACTGTGTTTTTTGTAATGCCCTGAATTGTAGGCTCAGGGGGTAAGACCAATACACAAAACACAAAAGCACTTGAATCAGAAGTTGACCCCCCGCAGTCCAGGCCGACAGCTGTCTGGGGATCTGACGTCACCAGGGACATCGGAAGCCACGTGGACAGACACGTGGACGTCGGACCTTCGGACGGTGCTCTGGAACGCTGGGGAGGGAGTCTGTGCATTGCGTTCGGATGTCGTGGCCTGAGTTTGGGTTCCTCGGCAGGGACAGGGACACAGAGTTTCTGTGCCGCAGGTTATGAGAAGGGGCTCACAGAACTGAGCCCTGGGAGGGTCTTAGAGATCATAGAGTCTGGTACTCATTTTCCAGACGAGGAGACGGAGGGTCCCAGACATCGAAATGCCCAAGGTCACGCCGTCAGTGCATGGCAGAGTGGGGCTCTTCTTATGCCGGGATGGGCAGCTGTGTCGTGGGTCAGCACTGCCCCCAGAGAACAGGGATAGGACCCTACCCACCCACGCCAACCATCCACTACCTCCTGTACTTGACACTCTGACATCTGGGGAGGCTGACCCCCGAGTGACTGTCCCTCCCAGCGGGAGCCAGTTCCTAGACACGGCAGATGGCTCACCGGGAGTGCGCCTTCCACCTGCAAGCCGGTCCCTTCCGCGGGGCTCTCTCACTCTGAGTTACGAACCCCCCGTCCTCCTCATCCTAGAGAAGGGACCAGACAGAGACACCCCTGCCCTCCGCACCCCTGAGCAGGTACCAGATAACTTTGGCCAACCTGACACCCCCGAGTCCACTGAAATCCTCCAAACTAGCCTGTCCTGAGCCTCCCGACCCTACCTCACCTGTTCCTCCCCATGGAAACCTCAGTAAAGGTCCCCCGTACCCCCTGGCCCTGACTGACCCGGCTTCCCCTGTGGCCCTGCATGTCAGCTGTGCCCCCACCTCTGGGGATGGGAGTCACAGACTGTCTTCCCGGTGGCAGCTGTCTCCTGCCCGCTGGTCTTGCCATCCCCAAGGACTTATCCAGCCTGTATTGTACAGCAGTGTCCATTGTTTCTGGAACATTCCGTACACGTGTGAGGTGGACTGAGGTGAGATCCCGTCGACGTGGCTGAGAGCGTGCGGCAGGTGGTGATGATGAGGGCAGCCAGGAGGGCGGGGCCCGGAGGCCACCTGGGCCCTGAGAGGGGGCGGGGACTGCGTCCGGCTGGGGGCCTGGGCCGAGTAGAATCAGCACGAGAGAGCATCGCACAGGAAGTTCACGGCGCGAGCAAAGGCACCGTCCAGAATTGGGTCCTTGCCCTGGTGTCGATTAACAGTGTCTGTCAAGAACGTGCGTTCAGGGAGCAGACCCCAAGGTTCCGGCTGTTGACCCCGGAGCCCTCGGGCAGCTCATTCGTGGGTTCTCCCCGTCCCACGGACACTGAAGACGTTTACCGAGCACGCTGCGTGATAACAGTGATAACGTCACCATGATGTCCCACGAGCGCGCGTCACCACGGGTCCCGGGACCAGCCCGACTGTGTCGCAGGTGGAAGGCGCTTCTCGCGGCGAGAAACTCTCACCAGAGTGTTTGATCTCTTTCCCTCTGGATCTGCTCCTAAACCATGATGTGACTTTTTATTAAGCTCGTCTGAACCAAAGTGTTTTTGTTTTTACAACGCGCCATAACGCTAGAAACTTAGCCGTGGAAGAACAGGGGTGGTGGTGATTTCTGTGTGTGTATAGGACATTTTGTGTCCGTAGGACAAGATGAACCCGTCCAACAGCATTACCTGCAGCTACTCTGTAATCAGAAGTATAAGCAATACGGGCGCCTGGGGGGCTCAGTGGGTTAAAGCCGCTGCCTTCAGTTCAGGTCGTGATCCCAGGGTCCTGGGATCAAGCCCCGAGTCAGGCTCTCTGCTCAGCGGGGAGCCTGCTCCCCCCCGCCCCGCCGCCTCTCTGCCTACTTGTGATCTCTGTCTGTCAAATAAATAAATAAAATCTTAAAAAAAAAATGAAGAAGTATAAGCAATACAGTTTTGACTTGCTAAAAACGAGGAGGGAGAAATACAATGACATTGTTTTAAAGACTGAAGCTTGAGAAGGGTTTCGGCGCATTTGAGGGACACTTAGAAGACTGATAGGACAGAAGTGTCCAAAGGCAGCCACACGGAGGGTTACGTAAAGACGCTGATACAACACGTACCGTTTCTTACAAACTGGCTGCCGGTGAGGATGGAGGAGAGAGTGCTTCGGAAAGTAGATTTCAGTAACCGTTGGCCCATTGACTGATTCTCTTCTCATTTTAGCAATGAAAAATTCTGCTTTAAAGGAAATTGATAACAGTGAAACCTCATAGAAATTGAGAAGAAGTCAGGTAAAATGTAAGCAGCTGGTGTCGTAGGAAAGAACGGGAAAGTCGTTCTGGAAATGCCCCCGTCTGACGTCTCACTCTGGCTCACACAGTGAGGACCGCCTTGCGGCACCCCAGATCCCCGATCCTCTCAGACCAGCAAAGCCACCAACCTGGGCTTCATTTCTCTGCTTATCATAGACTCCTGACCCATAAGACATAAAACGTATGTCTTATGGTGACGGCTCATGTGACGGGTGACGCTGCTTTTTAGGAATGAGTAGAGAGACCCAGGGGTCCGCCTCCCATCACGATGGCTGCGAGTGGAGAAAAAACACCGAGACAGCCTCGCCTCCAGTGAATGTCAGGGCTGCTTAGGTTGCAAAACACTACAGAGATTTTTAGTGTCTTACTGGGTCTTTACAGACCCAGTTTTCTGAAGTTGTGACCTCAGTTTGGTTAGCGACAGGCTTAGGTCGCAGTAGGTAAAGGAAGTCGGGCCTTCCTCCGCCTTTCTGGATCTTTGCGCCACAGCCTGCGAGCCACAAACAGTCGTGACGAAGGCTGTTTGTCCTCGAGGTTCCCAGGGATCCACGCATCTGTCTGGCTTTGCAGGAAATCCCAATTTGCCTAAGTGCTAGAATCCGCTCGTGACACGACGTCCAGTCCAACTGGCTTGAGCAGAAGAAATGGAAGTCCCTGGGGCTTCCGGACTGGAGACTCGGGAACGCCGTGATCCCGGCTCCGACACACCCCCTTCCCCCCAGGCTCCTTACCAGGGCAGGGCCCCCCAGCCGCTCCCGGGGTGCGGTTGCGCGTCAGTGCACGCCCTGTCTGGCAGGAGAGAGGGGCCTTGCCTCCACCCTCTGTGTCTGTTGCTGGACCCCCAGGGCGAGACGGTGGGTGGACCCGGCAGACTCGGGATCTTCTGTGGGCCTCCCCTCTGAGGGTTACCAGCCGGTGCTCGGCTACAGCCATATGGCCCCCAGCACCCCTGCAGAAGAAGTCCTCCCTGGGACGTGTGCGGTTCCCGGCCCTGGAATTCATCCCATGCCTTAGCCTGCGAGACCCTCTGGAGTCCCCAGACCAGCGGGCCGGCGTCCCACACCTCCTAAAGAATGACAGGCAGCTTCGAGGTTTCCAGGAAGCAGCTCGGGGTTGACCCAAACCACTGATTTGCAGAAAAGACCCCGTAGTGTCTTTTGTCTTGGTCCCTGCACACCTGAAAGGCTGCCGGCCCCTGACGCTGCGGGGCCGTTCACGGTGATGTGCTGAGCTGCGGGATGTGAGACCGGGCTGTGCTCCCGGAGGACGCGTCACACCTGAGTGCGGCCACTGCGGTCCCGCCTCCTTTAAGGCAAATAGAATCTGTCCCCCAGGAGTTGGGTCTTTCTCTCCGTATGTGATTGTAACCTGCACAGCCAGAGAGCGAGCCCAGCCTTTGGGGACACCCCTCCTGCCCAGGGGAGGGCTCGGACGTGCGGAACTTCTGGCTCCCATTCCTGGGTACCAGTGCCCTACTTGAGTCAGGGACCTGCCGGGCTCCAGTCACACGGCCTCCTTCCTAAAGCCCGGGGGTGAGGCTTCCATGGGACTGCCCCAGGGAGTGATGCTGTCCTCTGTCCCCGAGCGACACGCCGGGAACATAGCAGGTGGCTGCCTTCACACACTGATGGTCTAGGCTACCGGGGGGAGGACTGTGTGCTATTGGGGACAGTGACAGGACAGAGAAGAGGAGCAGTGCGGTCAGAAGGAGCAGTGCTGGGAGCATCCAGAGGATGGACTGCGGTGTCTGCGGAGGACAGGAAGGGCCTGTGTGGGGCTCCGGGAGGGAGTGCGGGCGGGGAGGTC
This sequence comes from Mustela nigripes, assembly GCF_022355385.1. Classification (NCBI taxonomy): domain Eukaryota; kingdom Metazoa; phylum Chordata; class Mammalia; order Carnivora; family Mustelidae; genus Mustela; species Mustela nigripes. The sequence goes on along the minus strand of NC_081561.1, from coordinate 147,596,047 downwards.
ACGGGCGTGTGAGTGTGCACATGGGGAGGGGGACACAGGGCCTCAAAGTCCACGGTGAGGACACAGTGAGTCCCAGGCCCACATCAGGCTGCCAGGAGGCGGCTGCAGAGCCGCCGGGACAGGAAGGTGACCAGAAGGCGCGGAGCCCCGTGCACCCAGCACAAGCCTCTCACAGAAGCCTGGGAAAGGCAGCGGTGCCCGGACCAGCACCTGCAGCTGAAGACAGAAGTTCCAGGCCCAGCAGCTTGGATGGCCGTGGCAGGGACCCCGTGAGGCCAGACCCCCCCCCCCCAGCTCCCGACACTACTCCCTACACCAGCGGCGCTTCTCCCACCGGCGTTCCAACTGCCCCCACCTGCCCTTACCTGCACAGGCACCAGGTGGGGGGGCACCGCAGCCGCAGGCTTGGACGGGCCCGGCTGGAGTGGACCCTGGCTGAGGTCCGTGGCTCCTGGGGTGCAGCAAGGGTCAGGTGGGCTCCGGTGAGCTCGTTTGCGTTTGAAGCAACGCACCCCAGCAGCACGGGTCCTAACCTCCGAGCCGGTGTGAGCTCGCGCCCGAGCGCCCAGCTGGGCGTCTGCGCTGTGCTCAGTCATGTCGTTCAGGAGACCGTTGCCTGCGTGTAAGCGTGCCCGGGGATGGACGTCTGCCATAGCCACGGTGGAACGTTCTCCATGCGCAGGCGCAGGCAGGGACCTGACGGCCTCGAGAGGTCCTTGGCTGCGTGTGTGCCTGCGGCTGTCGGCAGTCCCTGAGCCGGCAGCATCCCAGCCGTGGGTGTCCCGGCCTGAACGGGGATGGCGCTCAGAAGGCATCTGCACTGGGTCGCACAGCAGGCCGGCCCCCAAGCTCAGGAGCACCTGCGCCTTTGGCTCTTGGACCAAGGACCTTCTTGTTCCCGCACGCATCAGAGCCCTGTGCAGCTCGGAGATCACAGTCTGCTTTACCAAAATGACTGTCACAGGAAAGTTGTAGGGCAGCGGTCCTGGTCCTGGTCAGCAGGACCAGAAGGAATGAGTTTCATTGGCCATGACGTGAACAATCATAGAGACCGAGACTGACCACTGTGGCTCGAGGGAACGAGGGCTGGTGGGTCAGGTTACGCACTTACCAGGCAGGAGGAGCAGCGTCTTCATGTGCGCTTTGACCTGGTAGCTCTTTCCAAATTAGTCTCTTATCTTCCGAGTCATTGTCATAACAGGGGTTTTAACCTCCATGCTTTGGTAGATGGTGTGAACAGTGACCTGCCACCCTGTTTTTGGCCAGCTTGAGGTCCCCGGGCCCACAGAGCCTCCGTGTCCACACTCTCCGCCTGTGTTCTCAACAAACACAGGGAGCACCGGCCTCACATTCAGTCCTGTGTGCCCCCAAATTCACGTGTGAGGGGTCCTGTCCCCAGGACCTCTGAGGGAGACCTTATCAGGGCCTTTACAGGGGGTTAAATGAGAATGCTGTCCCTCGGGGGGCCCTGACCCGTATGGCTGGTGTCTTCACAGGAAGAGGAGATTAGGGCACAGACACACACAGGGGCCGAGCAGGTGCGGCCGAGGGAGCAGGCCCAGCAGGGAGGCCCGGCCCTGCTGACGCTGGATCGCGGACGTGGTCTCCAAGCAGGGGAGACTGAGTGTCTGCTGGAAGCAGCCCGGCCTGTGGGGTCTGTTCCGCGGCCCTCCTGATGCTACAGGGAGGGCCCCAAGGAGGGAACCGGCCTTCCCGGGCGGATGGACGCCTGACTGCGGCTCTGGGGGGCAGGATGTGCCTCCATGGGCTCTGGCTGCAGCCGCCACAGTCGTCACTGCGTCTGGGGACGGTTTCCTTGTCCTTCAGAAACGGGGGACAGAGCATGGCCAGAATATAGCAGGAGCTGTGCCCCACGGCCGCGTGCCCCCAGGGGCTCCGGCCTTGCCTGTGTGAACCTCTCTGGGCTCTGCTCGTCTACCGTGGGCCCCGCCGCCGCTCCCGGGGCTTATCCCTCCGCTGTCTGCCAGCGGCCGCAGTGCCGAACGGCCCAGCATTGTTTATCCTCCTGCTTGTCGCCATAGAGGCTGTGCTGGGAAACCAGGAAAATGCCCGTGGGATCCTCGCGGCCCCAGGAGCCCTCCTCGGGCTGCACGCTGCCCTCCCCGGCCCAGGGCGACGTACGGGCTGCGGGTGTCAAGCCTCTGTGTGCTCACATCCGTGGCCACCATGGCCCACGAGCCACCTGTGGTCTGGAGGGCCAGGGTCTGCCCCGAGGCCTTCGCCTCCCCGGCCGAGGGTGAGCGGCCCCACTGTGGGCCTCGAGAGGTCACCACGTCAGCGGGGCTGGGTGTCCTCAGGGACCTGGAAAGGAGAATGCAGGTTAGTGGACAGCGTCGCATGAGGGCCACGGGCCTCGTGGGAGGAAGGGCCACGCTGCGAGCTTCAGCGTTGGTGCCTGGACATGGCGGCGCAGACCCGCCGCCTGGAAACTCAGGTGCTCTGGGGAGGAGCAGACACGGAGACTCGCCCCCGCCGCAGTGTGCTCGGGCCCCAGGGCTGACACCTGGCTTTGACGGGGAGGACAGGCCTCCTGGCTGCGCGCGAAGATGTCTGAGAAGGAAAATAGTCACAGCTCCGTGTCCCTCTAAGTCTCGCTCTGTTTCTGGCTTGAAGGGAGGTTGGGCTGTGCGTGCCTGGGAGCCCAGGCCCGCGGGACGTGGGCGGGTCTGTCATTTGGGCCACGTGAGTGCGGAAGGTGAGGAGAAGGGACAGCGCCCCTCGCTGCGTCCCTACGCTCGGCAGACACAGACTGAAGCCCTGTGCGCGTCCCCCTGCAGCGGGGCCCTGGGGTGCAGGACGGGCCGACCGAGTGCTCCGTGGAGTCACGGCCGTTGTTAGAGCCACGAGGGCCCAGCCTCCGCTGGGTGTTCGACTGTGCGTGGCTGCACGTCTGCACGCCCGTTATCTCACATCGCGGGCTCCCTCAGAAGGTGACACGGCTAAGCCGCTGGGGCCTGGAACACGCTTGGACTGAGAGTTTCGCGCTGCCAGGCTGAGCCCTGGGGCTGCCGTCTCCCCAGGGAACTGTCGTGAGTGCGTCCTCCCCATGCGACTGGGAGGGTCCTCGCCTGCGCCCGGCCTGGGGCCCCCGCGACCATGCAGACCTGGCTCCCAGGGGCTGCCTCCCCGCGGGGGCGGCTCTGTCCTCACCGGGTGAGCACCCGGGGCAGCTTCCCCGGTGAGTCCTGTCCTGGGGCTGGCCATGCAGACCCGCACGGCTGTCTCCGGCAGCTGATTGGGGACACTCTAGATCGCCGGTGCCTGGGATTCGCAAGCATTGCTAGAGAAATGGGCAGAAATAAAACAGAAGGCATTCGGGGGGCAGTGGAAACAGATCCTTCTTGCCCCACGTTTAGAATAGTTTTGGGGGAAATATATTAGGTTCTTGAGCTCCGTGATAAATGTCTTGGGGAGCGTCCTGGCCTCCTGCCGGGAGGATGCTGTGGCCTTACTCCCGTGCCTTCAGCAGAGTGACCCCTGCTCTTTCTGGAACTGTCCGGTTGTGCGTGTCTCCAGCCCCTCAGGGTCGGCAAAGGCACAACCTGGAACAAGAGTCACCCTTGTCCTGGCCACCCTCCCCCCAGGGCAAGTGCAACGGTCAATGCTTGTGCCCGAGCCCGGCGGCTGGAGCTCTCACTTGTTCACATCCTTAGATGGGCCTCGTGAGTGAGGGCTTGGTGGAGGACCCTGCTGTGTGCGGGGGGAGGGGAAGAGAGTGTGGGTGCAGCAGAGGGGAAGGGAGCAGAGGTGGGGGGTGACGGGGTGAGTGACCGAGGGAGCGCTTCCTGGTCAGGAGCCGCTGGCAAGGGCCGTCCTCTGCAAGAACACGGACCCGGGGGCGGTGGGGGACAGGGCAGGAGATGCGTGGTGGACCCTCGCTGGCACCCCGAGGGTGCATAGAAATGGTTCCTGAGCCCACGAGATTATTCTGGGGTAAGGATTCTAATTACCCTCATTCAAAGAGGCGGTGCACGTAGGGGCTAGATTACCCACTCGTGGGCCGGCTTCTGTTTGTTTTTGTGCTTTTCCTCTTCCAACTGGAAAAAAAAGTTAAATTTAGGAAAGTACGAAAGTACAAACAACGGTCACCATCCGCCACTTAGACACCACACGCGGGTGCACCGCACTGGGAAAGCGCCGGCGTGTTGGGTCTGGATTGTGCGGGAACCAAGCGGAGCTCCCCTTCGCAAACCCCCGTGCCCCCACCGCCCCTGCACCCCCCGCCTGCCACCAATTTGAATTCGGGGTGTGGGCCACGCCTTCCCATTCTGGAGCACATTCCGGAGGGTAGAAGGAACGCCCACGCTAGTAGTACGTAGAATCGAAATCTCGTCCGCGGAATCACCGCGTCCGTATCGTTCTGGAGCCTCCTGTCCCCTTCAGTGCGCTACGGGAGCTCCTTTCGCTCCTCGGCCTTCTGCCGGGCGTCCACACTCTCCTCCGAGTTCTGGCGCCTAAACGAGGCTGCATGGCCTCCTGCTGCTTTGTGCGTAGACGTGGAACCGGGTCAGAAAGTGCATTTTATAAATGTTATTAGATGATTGCCGACTACTGCTCAGATTTCTACTAAGTGGGAGGATGCTTGATGTTTTAAGACTTTTTAAACATTTTGCCAACTTCACGTGTCAGATACTTTAACTGATGAGCCACCTAGGCGTCCCGGTGAGCGATTTTAACCAGCGTTTCTGCATTGCTGGTGAGGTCGGGGATTTATTGAAATTGTTGGCCATTTCGGTTTCTTTGTGAATTGTTTATTTACACCCTTTGTGTATTTTTCTATTAGGTTATCTGTTCTCCTTAATGATTGCGATGTCCTTTATAAATTCTAGACATTAGTCCCCGGTCGCACAGGCATCAGGTAGCTTCGTGTTGTCTTTGTCACCACGTGGGGTCTTTCAGAATAAGAAATGCTGGAGCTTCGCAAACCCATCAATATTTTTGTTAATTTTTTTGTTTGTTGCTTAAGAAGTTCTTCCTACCTAAAGCTCTCTTTTCCTTCTAGTAGTGAATCATTATTTCCTTCTCATACTAAATCTGGTTTGCTGTGTGGTGATATTAAAACCAAATTCATTTTCCTCTAGGAAGACAGCTGTTCTCCCATCAGCTGAGCTGCCTTTGACTCGCTTCTCTCTCCTTCTCTGATGCGTTCATGTGTCCATTTCATTGGTTTTAAATGTACAGTTTAGGTGCTGTGAGCCCTTTCGCCTCAAGCAAAGTACACAGATTATTCAACTGAAAATTATTTTTGAAATAGGCGCTAAGACAACTCGCTCATTCTCATGGTTTTTCTCTTTTTTAAATCAATTAAGTAATTTTTAAATTATGTTCAGTTAGCTCCGTATAGCACATCACTAGTTTTTGACACAGTGTTTAATGTTTCATTGCTTGCATGTCACACCCAGCGCCAGATCCGTTCCCAACGATGCTACGATTTGGTTGGATTGTTCCTCAGGGTGTAGCGGGTCGGGCGTTGGATCTAGACCAGAGGGAGGGAGCTCAGCTCACAGCTTGCAGTCTCCAAGGACTGGGTTCCTAGAAGCTGCTTTAGGCCACCTTGCCCACGCCGGCTGGAATGTAAGGTCCCTGATGGTGTTCCCCGCCCTGAGAGTAGAGCCTGGCCTTGGCAGGTGTTCTGTAAATACTTAGGAGATATGTGATTTTCAAGTGTGGCCTGTGGGTAACAAAGAAGGAGCTGGTATCAGTGACTCGAGGGGAAGAACACAGTAAAAACAGGGTGTGCTTCCAAACGTGGCTCTCTTGCAGAGAAGGGCTCGGGATGCTGTGGGGCCGGTGGAGGGAAGCTTCAAGGAGACAGGTGTCTTCGCAGGTGCTCCTCTCGGATTCACATCTGCCCAGGGGAGCGAGCGCTCGCCCAGGGGAAGCACATTCTGGCCATCAGCTTGCACTGCCATAGAGAGGGCTGCGTAGACGCACGACTGTCCCTGTGGCGGTGGGGGACCTTGACCTGAGATACCTGCTTCGGGGACAACAGGCCCTTCCCCGTCCTTTCTGGAGCTGGCAGTGTCTGCACCACAGCGTCTCGGTCACCTGACTCGGCACAGGCGAGGCCGTAGCAAATGAAGCCGAGGGACTCCAGTCTGGTCCCAATGGCAGGACGCGGAGTGTTTCCACTCAGGTTCAGGGTTGTTCGAGGGGTTCGTTTGGAGATCCTTAAACCTAGAGGACTTCTTGGAGTTCACACTTGTAAGTGTCTCTGCTTCAAGTTTTTGCATTGTAGCTTTAAGTGACTTGCAGATTTAGAACTGTTTAAAAATGGAATCGCACCGTGCAAAATATCAAGGAAAAGAGGAACTGTGAAAATCGTTGAAGACATGAGTTTAGACGAGTTAAATGTGAATGACTCACTGCAGATGCTCGGTTTGTCCTGAGTTTTATAAATACCTGCGAACACTTGTAAATTTTATTTCTGATGTTAGGGTCTCTGCTTAAAAATAACTCCTGACTTTCTCCTACGGTCCACGTCGCAGCAACAGTGCCGGTATGTGTATGAGATGATTCACGTTTCCAAACCGGTGTGTGTTTTTGCAAACGTTCTCCTTGCAAATATACAAACTGATGTTTCTGCGCGCACCTGCTGTGTGAGGCTCACAACGCCCCCTGAGACCCACTTGCAGGAAAGGGACGGAAACTCTGGATGCCTTCGGATATTTTCTCGGGGGTGGGTCCCCTTGTTGGAATCAAACATTTCTCTTTTAAAGGCAAACTTTCCTTCTGAAACTCCATGGGTTGGGGTCTCCCCCGTTCTGTGTGAAAGTTTGCTGTCTCCAGGGTAGGTCTCATTTTATCCAATTATGCAATGCTTTTTTTTTTAACTAAAGAAAGCCATATTCTCTTCATCTGTAAAATGGGACCCATACTGGTAACCACTTCCAGGGCCACAAGGACAATGGAATTAGTCAAACGTGAAAGACAATTAAATGTGCCACATGTAAGGTAGCCCCAGGCTCCAGGGCACAAGGAAAGACCTCATGTGAGCAGGTGTAGGTGCTGGTCTCTAACCGTAAAGGCAGGTCCCTCTGGGTCTACGGGCTGCCTTGGTGTTTGCGCAGCACAGTCCCTGCTCTGCTCTTGAATGACCTTGGCATCTGGCATTCTGTTCTCCGGCACCTGTCCCTCCTCTGTCTTCCTCCAAAGCCGAGGTTCCCAGCCGCTGTGCTCTGCTGTCTTCTAGTAGTAATACAAGATATGTGTGCCTGAGGGACTGAGCTAGGGGATCTTCTGGAAGCGTTTCTAAAATGTGGGTAGACTTCCTCCCCAAAGAGTAGCTTTTAATTGTTTAGTTATAACTTCCCTTTCTGCCCTTTAATTCAAAATACAACTATTCCTACTGCTACTAGTAATAAGCTGGAGATGATCTACGTGTGCATTAATGCAGGAGTAGAATATTCAAAAATGACACAGACGCTCAGCTGTGAACTGGTAGGGGAAAAGCCGCATGTATAAAATGCCAGCGGTAGAGTGTGAGGCAGTGGTACCGCAGAAACCGTATCTTAATTAAAGACGAGTATGTACGTACTGTACATAGGCCTAAATTTCTGGGATAGGAAAGACCGTGTCAGCAGTGAGTTCTCTGTGAGTGACTACAATGTTTATTTTACTTCAGTGTGTATCCAAGGGGCTTCGAGGTCCATATGGAGTTCATCTAAACTGGGGATACCCAGTAGTTCTGGTTATGCTAATTGCCACATGCTTCCGACCCCAACTTTTCCAAGAGCAGAGGCGTCTCTTTCATCTCCAAGCTAACTCAGCTGGGATTGGAACTCTTCTTGTGTGCGTAGCCACACTGGGGCTGGAAGCATGGGGACGATCGCCTCAGGTGACTCCTCATGTAGCCAGGACCACTGGCTCTAAAACTCAGCAGTAGGAGCAGAAGGGGGAAGTCGGGGGTGGCAAGAGGAGAAGACAGAGACACGTGTGTGCAAGTACAGAGGAAGGAGCATTACTTCCCGGTGCGGCGTGGGTAGACCAGCACATCTCCAGAGGAAGAAAATGTGGACAGAAAATCAAAGATGGGCATATCCGTTATCTGTTGCTGTAACGGATTTTTCTAAAACGGAGTGGCTTTAAAATGATACATGTCCATTATTTCAAGTTTCCATGGGCCAGGAATGTGGGTCCCAAGCTCCAGGGTCACCACAAGCTGCAGTGTGGGCGTTGGCCATGTCTGGGCTCATCCGAAGACTCGACTGGGGAAGGACCCCCTTCCAAGCCCCTTGGTTGTGGGCCCTTAGACCACAGGCCTCGTTCCTCACTGGTTGTTGGTTGGAGGCTGTGGCAGTTCCTTGACAGTCCAGTCTCTGCAGCCCAGCAGCTGGCTTCGTCCATGCACATGCGTGGAGGAAGCCATAGATTGCCGGCAAGTTGAAGTTATGATCTCTCAACACCTGATTGTGCAAGTGACAACCCATCATCGTTGCCATATTCTGTGGGTTTGAAGCAAGATAGTAGGGCCAGCCCACACTCGAGGAGGAGGATGGGCCAAGCGGAAAGATAGCAGGAGGTGTGTTCATTTGGGGGCACCCCAGAGCCTGCTACCGCATGGGCTTGTTGTGTAGATGTTGGGGTGGGGGAGGGTATCCAGGAAGAGCCGAGCGAAAGCAAGGAGCAGGGAATGAAACCGCGATCTTAGGATCCTCGGTTTACAACTCTGACCCTCCTCATCGTCCTAAGAAGGCACATTCCTTTCGGGTCCTTTGCTTTTCCTTTCTCAGAACGTAAGGACAGATGTTCTCAACGTTGAGGTCGTTACTTAAAGGGACTAATGCTGAACTCTTGGTAACATTAAATTCATGGGGTCACAGCCTCGCTGCCCTGAGATGTTCCCAGAGAGTCTTCCATGCCCAGATACAGTGTCTTTCAAGTTCACGACTGTGAGTGGATCCTTTACATCAGGACTCAGACCAGGGTCCGGAGTTCTCTGGCGGACTAGCCAAGTGCTGGTCACCGTGGCTGGGAGAAGCCCCTCCCTTAGCTTCTGTCTCAGTAGCTTAGAGGAGCAGAAGTTTCCTATGGGAGAAGAAATTACAGACAAGAAGTCTAGAATTCTCTCTAATGCATGTGATGCGTCCTGTGTCTCTCTCATTTCTGGAGCCCTCTGTGCCTGCGTGACACTGAGTATAGGGTCTGAGGTCTGAGCCCTTTCATGAGGCATCTGGATACGCACCCTCAGGAAGCTAAGGGGGATAATGAAGCAGTTTCTGGGGAGAAGAGCAAACTGTAGGTACATGACCACTCGCTATACCAGGCTGCGGCTGGCAGGGCCAAGCATGATTTACTACGTAATGGGAACCTGACAGCTTTGAAGACCTATTTGTTTCTACAAATTGGAGAAGTACAACCCCTGAAAAGTGACCGAGAAGCTGCTAGAAAGAGTCAGTTTGGCTGAACTTCCGTTTCTGAGCATTTGGAGGTTGAGTAGTGCTATCCCCGGATTTCACATGTTAGGAAAAGCTAGAGAGGATGGTTGGGAGTTTTGCTCTGGACTGGGTGCCTGGGTGGCTCAGGCGGTTACGGGTCTGGCTCTTTTTTTTTTTTTTTTTTTTTTTAGGGTCCGGCTCTTGGTTTCAGCTCAGGTCACAGTCTCCGGGTTGTGAGATCGAGCCCCATGTCAGACTCAGGCTTAGCGCTCGGTGAGGACTCTGCTCGGATCCTCTCTCCTTCCTTCTGCCCCTCTCCCGCTCACACTCTCTCCTTTCCTGAAAAATAAATCTTTAAAAGAAAAAAAGAGTTTTACTCAGGTCAGCTATTAGCACTTGTAGGACAGTAGGAGGAAAGAAGGCTCGTCTCAACATGTTTCAGGGGGATCTGAGCCCGAATAAGTGAGACCCAATAAAAGGCGAGCGTGCTGTTGGTCCGCTCTGTACCCCGATTCTGCGCCCTGCCATGCCGTGCACATACCCGCACGTCCTCCGATCAAACCCCGCTTGATCGGGCCCCGCGTCTCGCCCCGCATCTCTACTGCTCTGCCCGGTGTGGGGAGGTCTGCCTCCTCCCTTCCCTCTGGGAGACCCTTTGCCCCATTTAACTCTCCCTTCCGATGGACGTTTCTCTGCTGTTGCAAAGCAGGGCTGTTGGATTCTGTGGGTGAATAAAAGCTCGACACGTGAACAGAGTTTATGGGAAAGCAAACCCTGAGCTCTCTATGCAGAGCCTCGAGTAGCCGGACGGAGGGGTGCACGGCCCGTCCCCCATCAGGATGCTTGTCGCCCGTCTTCACTCGGAAAGCAGAGCCTTCGGGAATACGCGTTCTAATAGAGGGTTGGGTCTCGTGCTCTTCCTGTCACTGTTACAGTAACTGCTCGGGGGACATTTGAAGAGTGACAGCAGTGGTTTTCCTTTCATTGACAGACACACGTAAAAGGCAGGTGAGCATCTGAACCGTATCTAAGTCTTAAGAAAGTGAAGACAGTTTTTGCAAAGTAGTGGGATATCGAAACAAACCAACAGTGGATTGTGTTGTTCTCCATCCATTTTTAAAATTCAGTGCAAGCTTGAATAGTTTTCTTTTGATGTATGAGATTCCTAAGCCCTAATTCTGGGGTTATTTCATGATTTCCAGCCCTAATTTTCAACAGAGGACTAATTGCTCCGCTTAATATATTATAAACAAAGATTTAAGAATCCGTTCTAGAATCTGGGACGTTACAATGTATGCAGTTTCTCCAATATCCTGTTTCAAAGAGAAAACATCAGCTGACCCAGCAGACCAGAGTGTTTACTGTGGAGCCCAGGCCCGTCTTCAAGGACAAGGATGTTTGGCATCTAGAAGTCAGGTCAAGTAGCAATAGTGATCTATTGGCTTTTTTTTTTTTTTTAATTGTGTTCAGCAAGCCAAGGGGTACTTGGAAAAGCCATAGAAAAAAAGACAATGTTGAGTCTATTGAGATATAGAACCAAAGCCCGGTAACTGTTGGGGTTTTGTGATGGAAGAGAGTGTAGATGTCGTCAGTGGTGAGCCTGTGAAATGATGACGTCAGAGCCCGGGGCGGCGGGAGACGCGGTCGGGAGCCCGTGCTGTTTCCTTGGCTTCCCGCAGCGAGTCCATGCGGAGTATTTTAATGGGATAAATCTAGAGCACAGGTATTGGGTTACCAGGAAAATTAACTACTATCGTTTAATAAACCCAAACCAAATGAGGCGGACAAGTGAGCCAATGTGCTTGTCCGTCGTGGACGGTCCTCAAGGGCGTCCATGCTCAGGTGACGAGGCAGGGAGTAGAGGTTTGCATTGATCATAAATCTTTCCATGAAGGCAAGCTGTCCAGGGCTCGTCGCGGTGGAAACACACAGAACTAAGAAGTCAGGCTGGACGGCAGAAGATACCAAACGAAGGAAGCCAGAAAACCGGAAACGTAGTAGCAAGTGTGGCAACGAGACCGAGACGAGCGTAGTTGTCATTTCAAACACATCCACGCTGCAAACATGCGCTAATACTCAGACTGAGTCAAGAAAAAGACTGCTGTTGGCCTCAGCCGCCAGAGGCCATCTCTGAAAGTGGTTCCTCTTCCCTTGACCCAGAAAATCCTACAGAATTATGCAAGTCGAAAGGGTCACATCTTCGTGTTCACTTGAAGAACACACATGCAACCACCCAGCCCGTGCAGGGTATGCACATCCAAAAAGCCCCCAAGTGTCTGCAGGATGCCACCTTACAAAGCAGCGGGTCCCCTCTGATGCTGTGACACAGAGTGAACCAAACAGAGGGGCTGGGCCCGGGGCCGGCGGTCCCCCAAGCGTGCTGAGTGTTCGCTGCATAGGCTTCTGTGCGGAGAGTGATGGTGAACTAACAGGGTACAGACTCTGGTCCCTGAGCACGTCCCGGGAACGAGCCCCCAGATACGACACAGAACTTCCAGGGCTCATGGTCACGAGTGTTCACTTCAATTGAACACGAAGATGTGACCCTCCCAGACCCGAGCTCTCCGTGCCCCGTCGAGACAAGCCTCCCTGAGAAGCAGCAGCCATTCCTCAGCCAGAAGAGGAGGCTGCACAGAGACAGTCCTGCATACACTAAAAGCTAATAAAAGTAACTTTAAAAACGAACAAAAAACCTCCCCAAACAAAGCCTGCCTGTTGATGTGAAATATTGCACCCAGTGATAGACGGACTGTACAAGTCTGGACTACAGGGCTTTACACGAGGACGCAGCCTACACGGGGAGTAACACACCAGGCTCAGTTCATGACGTACGCAGTGACACGCTCCTGGGGACGGGGACGGTGCCCTTTGGAGGGACGCACTCAGTGCCAGCCCACGCACCAGACAGCAGCCCCACAGCTCACGGAGCAAAGCAGCCACGACGCACGAGCAGAGGAACCACAAGGTCAGGAGTTGTACCTCGCCTCTGGCAGGCTCTGTGGGCTCGGGAGCTCCCGTCGGCCCAACGTCAGAGCCGTGTGCACGGCCGGACCCAAGTCCCAGCTGGACAAGGGAGAAAACCGTCACGCGTGGCCCTGTGCTCGGAGAATGTGAACTTGCTCTGCTGAACTTGCTCGGCTTTTAGGAAATGATCGCATTTTCTCTGAAATGAGAGCTTATCCTTGCAGGATGCTTTAGGGATCCCGGATGGGGAACGAGGCTGTGCTCGGGGAGTGGGTCTCTCTCTCTCCCTGTGCACATCACACGCATGTACATGTGTGTGGTATGTGCGTGTGCTCCCCCGTGCTGCCGCCTTCGGGCCCGAGGAGTGAGTGCTTTGGTTTTTCTGAAGAATCGGAGACTCTGCTCCAAGCCAGGGTCACGGCCACGTGGCAGCAGAAGCTGCCTCAAGCCCGGGACACTTGGCAGGGCCCAGGCTCGCGCTGCAGGGCTGCGTCCAACAGAAGACACGTCTGCCCTGGCTCAACTCTGCTTTCTCTAGCAACTTTATCCGGACCCCACTCGGGCCCTGTTTTCGGCCTTATATTCTGCATCGGGACAGAACTCTGTCCTTCCCCTGGGCATGCAGACCCCAAACCCTGCAGTGAGCTTCGAGAAAGACGCAGCCAGTGTCCCGTGGGGGCCTGTGGAGTCACAAGGACACACAGAGAAGGAGCCGCTCAAAGAGAGAGAGATCCCCCGTCTGGGGCAGGGAGTTCCTGAGCCGGAGCCGAGACGGCGGCACCTGTAGCAACGGGGAGTGCCCGGGAGATGTCCAGAAGGGACGCTCGTGCGTCCCCAGAGGAGCACAGAATCCGGGTGTTTCAGAGGATGAGATCAAAGGAAGTGGAAAATCTTTCCGCTGGTGACCGGCTTCCGGCTGCCCCCACAGGCCTCGTGGCACTTGTCTCCTGCGACCCCAGAGGAGGGTGCGAGAGAGTCCGCGCCGGACAGACAGACTAAAGGGCACTCTGCCCCGTCAGCTGCTGACAGGGGATGCTGAGCTCAAGCCGTGGCCTCAGTGGCCTGCCACTCCTGGGGACGCGGGGACAGTAGCTTTAGAGCCTGCCTGCGTGTCCTCCTGGTCCCGCGGCTCCTCCTCGGGTTCTCCATTGTGTTGCAGCCCGCTGGCCTCATAGAACACTCTTCCTTGGGGTGCGTCCCGGCCCATCCTGTCCCCCGAAGGAGAGAGGATCCGGCCTCCGCCTCCACGCGTTCTTCGCGGGTTTGAGACGAGGCCGGATGGCGCAGTGATTGGCTCACAGAGCTGGAATGTACACCCAACTGTCAGGGCCTTCGGAGCCATGACCCTACGTCCGTTTTACCCATTCCCGAGAAGTAGGCTGCTTTTCTGGGCAGTCGAGCCTTAACAAGGCACTGAGCGGACCAGCGCCTTCTGGTAGATTCTGTGTGTGTTCTCCAATCACGCTGTGTCCAGGTCATACGTTTTTCCAGATTGTATTTTCCTGCTCTGGGGTGTTTGGCGGGCAGGGCCACGTGAGGGAAACGGGGCTGTTTGTGAGCGTCTGGACCTGACCCAGCTTCGGTGCCCACCTTTGTCCTCTGAGCTGGTGGTTCCCGAGGCAGACAGCTCAGTGGACAGACAGAGGTTGCAAAACAAGGACAGGGCTTCCATTAAACTCCCAGTTCTGCTGATTCTGTTGCAAAACATTCCAAAGCAGCTCCGTGCGTGGGATTGGCCCTTGTGTGGGCCCTGCCTGGCTCAGTCGTGAAGGACGCTGGTCCGCCAGCCCTGCTAGGATGCACCCCACTCTCTGTTCTTAAGAACTTTTAGCACGTTCATGTGTGATTTTGCTCAGAAAACTGGAATTCCTTTTAACTGTTTGAATGAGTGAATGAAGGAAGGTAGTCCTGGAGAGACGCTCTAAAACCTTCCCTTAGCAAGTGCCGCCAGCCCGCGCAGCAGGTGGTGGGCAGCAGGGAGCTGCGAGAGGGCCAAGGCTGGCGGGCCTGGCATGGGTGCGTGGGCGTCACCAGCCCCGGATCGTCACGGCGGCCTGCCAGGAGGTCTTGCTTGTTTGGGTGGTGGACGTCCTGGTGATGGGCACGCCGGCTTGACTTCACAGATGCCTGCGTGGCTATGCCCCAGGCGCTGCTCTAAGTACTTTGTAACCATCAACTCCCCTTCCTCACTACCTATGGGGTGACATTCTTATGTTTTAGAGACGAGGAAGTGATAAAACAGAGAGGTGAAGTCACTTGCCCAGGGTCACACAGCTCATAAAAGGCAGAGGTGGGATTTGAACCGGAGTGGTCCGTCTCTGGAGTCTGGGCTCCACTGCGACACAGACCCGCCTTCATGCTGTGACCGGCAACAGCGAGCGTTCGTTTCTTGCAGAGGCACCTGCCGAGTCCGGGATAAACTGCCCGGCATCCGAGTCGCTCCCTCCTGATCCCACCTGTCTTCTGAGGGCTCTGGCATCAGACCTGCCAACTCTTTTTTTGCCTTGACTTCCCTTTACTGCAGAACAATAGCTGTAGTTTTAAAAAGTGTAAAAGTCTTTCAAGAAGCCAGGTGAGTAGCTGATGAGCCGCTCGGTCAACAGCGGACTTGCCCGTGCATCCCCTCACGGATCTCCGAATCCTCCGTGCGAGGTATGACACGGTCACAGAGATCCGTCTCTTCCAGATGGGGAAAATGGAGCTCAGAACTTGCCCCCCAGCCTGGATACGAGTCGAGCGTGGGTCTCAGATGCAGATGTCCTAACTCCAGCCTGGGTGTCTGCTCGGCACTTTCTTCATCAGACTCAAGGGCCAGGGTGCTCCGGCCCCGGAGCCCTCTGGGCCCACCCATGCTCCACCGAGAATTCTCCCTCCTCACAGGGCCCCTCCGCTCACTAACCGTGACCGTCCGTCCGTCTCCAGGGGCTCTCCGCTGGACCAGTGGGGTCCTGCATGCTGGGCCCCAGGGTCTGGGCTGTGTACTGTGTCCTGAGCCAGTACCGTCTTAGGGCAGCTACGATCAAGGGACAGACCACCCCCCCCCCCGATGTCATTTATTTGTCATTATTATTAGAATGGAATCACCTTGTGAAAAATGAAATATTATCGGTAAGGCAAGTGTCTACTCAGACTACAAAGTATCCCCTACCCCAATTGTCATCCTACCAAGGGCACCTGCTTTAAAGGGCTTTTCTTTTTATTCTTAGAAACTTATATTTGGGCGTGTAAAGTATACAGCAGTATTTTGAGAGGGGTCATATAATAATAACTGCAACTTGTTTATTTCCACTCAACAGTGTGTCTTCGAAGTGAATGTGCGTTATTCTTTTAGACAGCGGCAGGAAACTGCCAGGCTCTATGAAATCATTTCCTTCGAGTCGGGCATTCAGAGTTTGGGGGTTTTCCTGTTGCAAACAATGATGCCTGAGCACCTCAGGACCGTTGCTCTGCCCACCGCCCTCCTAGCGCCGGCCTCTGCTTGCCCAAACAAGTCCCCTGCCTTACGCCAGAGCCCGGGAGGACCGCGCAGCCACCGGTTCTAACTTCCTCATTTTAAGGGTGCGGAAGCACACGTGGACAGTGACTGTTTATGTCCACAGCAGCAGAGGGACTTCTGCCAGCCCCACCAAGCCCCACCTACAGCTTGGGTCTGGCTTCCCAGCCACACAGACTCCTTTGATGTCAGTCCCGTAACAGGGAGACGGAGTGTCCCGTGCGTATGCTGGAAACGAGGAGTGCCCAAAGGACAGACGTCCACGCTCAGGTCTGGCTGGCAGATTCCGGTCTAGAAACTATCCGTGTCTCCAGCATGTGCGCTTTTGGTATTTAATTTGCCCTGGTCTATGACTCTTTCAACATAAAACCTTTCATTAGTCACACCAATTTGATTACAGATTTGGAGTTGCGATCCTCATGAAATCGATAAGTAATTACCCGTCTCCTAAAATAGCAATAGAGCCCTCCCATGAGTGCAGGTCCGCTCCAGCCGCAAGCCCTGCCCGCCGCTGGCTGGGTTTTCTGTGAAGTGTGCAGTACGGGACTTTCAACAGAGAAATTACCCTTTCGTATCGAACATGCTGCTTCTCAGAAAGTACCTTCTCCTTAGGTGTCTTGGGTCAAACGTGGGAGTTTATGGCACAGACATTGCGGAGGTGTTCAGGGCACGGGGCTTTAACAGCCCCAGAAGGCGGAGGGGGCCTTGCTACTTTGTAGGGACCGGTCGCTCCTGCCTGGCTTTCCTCCCCAGGTGCGTGAGGGCGGGCATCGCGCGCTAACAGGGCTGTGCCAGGTCACTGACAAACACGGAGCGCCAGCTAGACCTCATGTAAATCAAGGCCACGTTTCTTATGACCAAGACTTTCCTCTCATTTTGAATTAGGAAGGTGGTCAAACCGCCCTCAAAAAGCTAATTATTCAATGCTAGTTTCTTACTCAAGTCTTACTCAATTTCCTCTGCTAATGCCTTCCTTTGTCTCACATTTTTTTTTTTTTTTTTTAAGAAGCAGCAACATGGTAGCTGAAGGCTCTGGTTCTGGGTCAGACAGCCCTGGGTTTCCTCCTGGGTTAGCTGGCTCACTTTGGGGGAAGGTGTGTGGGTGACATTCAACTTTCAGTGCTAGCGCCTGACACGGAAACATTCTTTAATGTAGTTAACATACTCATCTTTTGATTGTAATTGTTAGAAACCTGTTCTTTGTTGTAATCTTGGAAGATGGATATTGTAATTAATATGATGCTGCCGTCCGACAGAAGAAAGTGTCTGCCGCGTTCCCAGTACGTAGTAGGAGTCTCTGAATGATAGTTATGTTGTATTGGCTTCACCTAACATTTGGGTACTTCTTATGTAAAATAAAATATGAATAGCTATTTAATGAAAAGATATCTAAGTTATAGTGTTCTATTATTTTAAAATCTGTACTGGATTATTACGATGAGAAATGAAAGTCAGTAATGACAAGAAATGGCTCTTCCCAAGCTCCTGGGTGTCTCGGTCAGTGAGGCGTCAGCTCTCGATGTCAGCTCCGGTCATGATCTCAGGGTCATGACATGGAGTCCTGTATTGAGCCTTGCACTGGGCGTGGAGCTGAAGATTCTCTCCCTCTCCCCCTGCCCTCACTGATGCTCTCTCTCTCTCTCTCTAAAAATAAAAGAAGAAGGAGGAAACAAAGAGATCTTAAGATTTGGGAGCTTGGGGATTTAAACCAGCTAAATGTTCAGATTGAAGTTCTTTCTCCCGCACGTCCCGAAGTTGTCATTTCTGAGAAAGTTGACATGAATTCCCTTCCGCAGATCTGCTGAATGTTGGGCGTAGAATTTGCAAAGTATAATACGAACATTCCTCATAGGATCTCCTAGGTACGCTCCAACCAGCATCACCAGGGTGACCACCAGAAGGAACGCGAGGTCGATGATCGTGCCCCTTGCGATTCCTGAGCAGAAAGGAGTGGTTTCCAATCTGAAAAATGATGACATTGAGGATCTCCCCACTGGTTGGTGTTTTTAGTGATAAGCGGGCAGAACACGAGGTACATTTATTTTCGGATCTATTTAACACTATCTAGTCAAACTCTTGGCTGGATCCAGAATACACATCACAAGGCTTAAGAAGATTGTTCAAGATGGAAGCGGCTGCCCAGAGACATCCCTACGGACAACCTGTGCCGTGTAAGTACCGAACTGAATGACAGACGGCGGGGTGGGGCGCTCACACTTGACTCTGAAGCAGGAGTCGATTCATTTAAAGGCCTTACGGGTGTCATGGCTTGCGTACGTTCTGGTTATGTAAAAAGTGAAAAGGGCAGAAGACTCTGAGCGTCCGGGCCACGTTGGGGGTCGCAGCGAAGGGCCCGGCAGAGATAGCGCGAGAGAAAAGAGCCGTCGTGAGCACCGCGAGGCACGGGGAGGCGCTCGGGATGGGGCTGCGCAGCCCCCAGCACCTCCGTCCCGGAAGAGCCGCTCCCTCCTCGTGATCTCTCTGGAACCTTCCACAGGCAGGCTGGGGTTCATTCTGGCTTTCACCATTGGAAAGGTAGCCCTTCATTGACCGTCCAGGATGGAGGCACCCTGCCAGGGACGCAGACCAGTGCCCACCACCCATCTCCGTCTGGTCCTTGAGCTGAGGATAAGTTTGACATTTTTTAAATGGCTGGGGGGAAGATTAAAAAAATTTTCACGATCCACGAAAACAGTATGAAATTCAAATTTCCCTTCCCGTACATAAGGTATTGTATCTCAGGCCCACCCACGCGTGGACCCGCTGTCCACGGGCGTTTTCCACAGGGACGTCCTGGAGCTCCACAGGGACGTCCTGCCGGCTGCTGCGTCGTCCGCTGGCTTCGTTTTCAGAGTCCGCCTCCGGTCCAGAGGAGGACGTCTCCTCTGTGGTTAGGAAACAGCCTCATGGTCTTCGCTTCCTGTGGTTCTTAGTGACTTTCCGATGCTTGGTTGTTCATGCACACGTGTGTGCTCACGCCCCAGACCACAGGCGAGTGTGAAGGAACCCAGCGGCTGCATCCGCAGCCGTCAGCCTCCCCCTGCTCTGTCGACAGGCTGCAGACCTGACTCACGGTTTAAAACGACGGAGACCTCACTCTCCGTGAACTCAAGGTGCATTACTGAGATGCCCTTGACCTCACAGTATATGTCCAATTTCCATTGCCTGTGTGTGTCTGTGTGTGTGTGTGCGTGTGGGGGGGGCAAGTATTTTGCAAGAGCTGGTGAGATTTTGAGATAAGTCTCTCTTACAATACTTGCTAGTTACTTTCTGGGAAACACATCCTCATTCATCTGTGTTGTGAAATTCTTTTGATCATTTAATGTGTGCACGAACTTATATTTTCAGATAGGTTTGTATTCTGTTCTGTGGTTAAAAAGGCAATATGTATTGTTTGAGGTTTCGATATGGCCCTAAGGTTATTAATTTTATTCAAAGAAACATGGAACGCTTAGTCTTTTTTAAAGGGAACACTGTTTTCCAAGGCTTTCTGTTATTCCCGATGAGTGGGTTTAGGGGTCCTCTTGGAGACTGAAGTCCTGGCTAACAAATGAGGCTGAGTGCCGTGTCCTGCTGGGCATTCGTGTCCTGCCCAGGCCAGCCTCCACGACGGCCGTCTGCCCGCGGAGTGGCAGCGACCTGCCCCAGATAAGACCTGCGCTTGTTCCCCGGTGCCCGTGACTAAGGAAGCTAATCAGACGAAGTGCAGATAGACTCCCGACGCTGTTTCTGTCTTTGTAAGAAAATGACAAATCAATAAAACAATCATGACTATGAAAATCTATATCAAATATGTCTGCCCCAGAGAGAAGTTAATTATGGAAGAAACGCCTTTCCAGCATGCTAATTTGTATTCTGGGAACCTTCTGGAACTCAAGCAGAGAGGCTGAATGTGTCGGGGACCCCAGCCCTCCCCCCACTCTGTTCTTGAGCTTCCACCTTTGTCCCCTTTCGTCTGCCCCGACCCTGGTCTGGGTCCTGGGCTTCAGTCCCGCCCACTCCCGGGTCCTTCTAGAAGCTCAGCACACGCGTTTTTCTGCTCCCACGAATCTGTGGCAGCTCTTCACAGGCACATCAAGTCGTTGTTAGGCAGGGTGCAAATATTTTTTTTGAAGTTTAAATTTTGATTATATTATTTTGACATCCAAAGTTTAAAACTCAGTCTTGATTTCATGCTTAGAAAAGTCACATCCATCAAAAGACGACATAAACACTCAGCCTTACTGTATTCTATTTCTTCAGGGTTGATTTTTCATACTTAGACTTTTAGTTTTTCTGGCATCTTCAATTGTAAGGTGTATTGTAGGGATTTAACTTATTTTTTTTTTTTTCCAAACTGTCTGCCTGTCCCTTTCTACTCACTTGTTCTTATAACCGTTCCTTTCTATTCTGACTTCAAACAGCACTTATGTCCTGAAGTCTTACGTACACCTCAGTCTGTTTTGGGATTTTTCTCTTCTGCAAGTCTGCCTTTTCTTACTCCTGTTTGCCAGCTCTGTTGAGACGTGGCTGAGCTGCACCACGGGCCGGTGTAGGCTGTAGCCCACCTGCGGAGTCTGCTGCGAGGTGGTGGCCCCGGGCTCCCGCTAGCACCCGATGCTTCACCGCGTAGCCATCTCTTTCTTTGGCAGCAACATTTAAGATCGATTTCCTTCGCAGCTCTCCAGTGGGCAGCACAGCATTATTAGCTGTAGCTGCCGCGCTGCCCGTCACACCTGAGGGTGTTTTTGTCTTCTGCCTGGAAGTTTCTACCTTTGGCCACCTTCCGCCTGGCCGTGCCCCCACACCCAGGTGTACTCTGCTCTAAGCGGCAGCAGCTGGGGCCGGTATTCCCACGTGCACCTGACCTGATGGCCGGAGCCCAGGGGTGGCACGGGAACCGCGGTTCCGGAGCGGAGCTGTACCCGCCAGCCTCGTCCTCCTGGAGTGGGGCTGACCTGGCCTCCCTGAGCCAAGGGGCAGAGAAGGGCGATGGGGTGGATTGCACCGGGCTGCTGTCTCTGCTCCAGGCCTGACCGAGGGGCCAGGAGGAGGCGCCCTGCCCTCCTGCGTGCTTCCCTCCATGAAGCTTTCTCCTGCCCCGGTGTCCTTGTACTGCCCCCTCACTGTCACAACACGGACCTGCTGTCCAGACTGTCCCGCGCTGCTGAGCTCGATGTCGTCTGCCGCTTGTGCCATAAGCCCCCGAGGGCTCCTCTGGGAGGGAAGCACAAGGCAGGAGGGAGACAGGCCTGGCCCAGCCCCTGTACAAGCACTGAGGGCAGTGAGCCTGGGCCCCCGAGCTGAAGAGAACAATCTAGAACACAGGGTGCCGAAGCCAAGTTGTGCCCTTTGACAGAAGCTCACCAGGGCCAGGTATTGGTTTCCTGCGGCTGCTCGTGCACGTGTGCGGCCGCTTAGAAATGAATTCTCTGGTGATCTGGAGGCCAGGAGCCTGCGCTTAAGATGTTGGTGGGGCTGCTTTCTTCCCCGTGCTCCGCAGAAGAACCCGCCCCCTGTGCTGGGCCGCGGGCCGGGCACGGCTCTCCCCACGTGTCGACACACTGGCCCTCCGCCTGCCTCCTCCCACGGACTCCTTGCCCTGCATCTGTCTTCTCTTCTTGTCAGCACTCAGGCAGTTTGGACCAGGGCCCACCCCGATGGCCCGTCTCCATGACACCTGCCAAGACCCTATCTCCAGATAAGGTCAGGTTCACCGTTCTAGGAGGAGGACTTGAACCGATCTTTTGAGGGGACACAGTTCAACCCATAACAGACCAGTCAATACGCTAGCTTCTCTCGCCTTCTCCCCTCCGTCTTCTGTCTCGTGGATGTGTCTTCTCAGGACCTAAACCTGGAGGGCCAGGCCCCTGCCCGGAGCCACACGGCTTTCCTGTGGTGTATCACAAGGACCCACACACCACCCAACGTGTCACTTTATTGTGAGAATGTGTTTTGCGTCTCAAGCCAGTGGCACGCAGACCAGACTGGAGAATGAGCCCCTCCCTGCCTCACACGCTGTGGGATGTTGGGGTGACCCCTGCGGTCCTCTGGGGGCTGGGGTCAGGCTAGGTGACAGGCAGGAAGGGTCCCTCTCTGACAACCGACCAGGGAACTGACACAGTTGGCACAAGCTGTCCGAGGCGGGCCCTGCGGAGATCTTGAGACCAGGAAGCCACGTCAGAAGCCACGTTGGAAGCTGGGCACTGAGCAGTGGGGTTTGGGGCCTGGAGTCGGAGGCAGCCGTGGGGCTGATGCGGGCGACACCAGACTGACTTTGTAGGAAACAGCAGTGGGCTGAGCAGCGGGTGCCCCAGAGCCCCGGGAACCTCCTCTAGTTTTAGAACACCATGCACCCGCCACCTCTGCAAAGGATGTGACGTGGCCCACATTGACCTCCAGGACAGCACAGGTGAGACACGTTCATTTTTGCCTCTGGTTTCACGTGGAGTATTTCACAGACTCGGTTTTGTGGGGTTCTCTGGTTGGGAGAGTGAGTCTGAGCCTATGACGGCATCGGGCCAGGAACGAGCTCAGTTCCAGGACTTGGAATCCACCTGTGTGTTCTTCTCCTATTGTCAGCCACTCCTCCGTTATTTGTTTTCCCTCTGCATCATGCATGAATGTGTTTGTATTTCTGCCCAGGGCCATAGTCCAGATTTTATTTAAAAGAACAGAAGCAGGGTCTGCTGCCTGTTTGCTGCATGGCCCACGGGCACCGAAGAAAATCTGCTCTTTTGACAAACAAAACAAACAAAAAAGCCCTCCCACTTTCTCCACGTGAAATCCAGCCACGGATTTGTGTGTTCTGATCTCTAGGAGCTCAGTGGCCGCAGAGCTGAGCTGGGCAGCTAGGGCTGGCACCATCTGACAAGAAACCAGACTCGAGCGTTGTTTGGACGAGGGCAGTGAGCACGACTCGCGGGCAGGGCAGGACTTGCCGGTGCTGGAACAGGAGCGTCAGCGCCAGCGAGACGTCCAAGACAGCGGATTGCGAGCCAATCAGGCAGCTTCTGCAGAAGATGGATCCGCCTGTGATCCTGTGATGGTTTTCTCGATCTGTGCCTGTGTTTTTCAGCTCAGTTTCTCAGCGAGCTGTCAGGGTGCAGGCCTCCTTCATCCGGCACTCTTACCCTCACGGCAGAGCCTTGCCTCCCACCAGAGGGTAGACCAGCAAGTCACTCACCGTCCCTGTCCTGGCGGAGCATGCCCTTGACAGCACAGCACCCACCGGGTGGAGGTCTCAGATGGTCAGCCCCCAAATATGTACTAGAATGTTCTGATTAATGCACCTCACAGACACATGGTGTGGCTTATTTCCCTGACAACAGAGAGAAAACTCGGGATCAACTTTGTGTTGCGGTAGCTATTCGGGTCATATCTGTCCATAGAACACACGGCAGCATAGGTGATGGGCGATTGAGGAGGCAGAGCCCTCTGGTTTCAGTAATGTTCCAGACATGTAGGGACACAGCAAATCTGTGGTCCTTGGAGGGCTGCATCGAGACCACACAGGAAGAGCGGTGACCACCACATCTTGTGGAGCTCCTGGCTTCTCCACTGCAGACTGTGGTACCTCTTTCTCTAGGCTGCTGTGGCCCCTCTTGGGTCTTTCTACCACCAGGCTCTAAGCCCAGCTCTTGGCTCGGTACAGAAGCCCCATAAGTTCTTGTCAGATAGTGAATGGTGCAGCTGCAAAGCCTCATAGAAACCTACACGATGGGTGTTAATTTGGCCCCAAGTACCTAGTGTCCTCTGTATCTGTCTATGGGTGTCATCTCCTTCTCAACAGCAAAAAACCCCCAAGATCTTTAATAAGTATAGTGTTTCGATCTGGAAAAGAGGATCCCCAGTCCTAGGACCTGGGCATCAGGAGCTTGTTCTGGTCTGCATCTGGCCTGTCCCTCATCAGAGGTTGCTCCTCCAGATTCTGAACCCCTCCCCTCCGTTCTCACTGTGCTCCAAGGGCCTGGGACCCGGACTTTCTTGCCCAGATGACACTGAACTTCCCTCTCCAGCCTGTGCAGACCTCTTCAAAGATCCCCCACAGGTGGCTGGGCCGTGCCAGCAGCATGTCCATCCCCAGGTGCATTTCACCTGCCTTGGCAAATGTCTGTGTGCTGAGCTGCGTCCCTTATTAACCGTTGATGTCTGTAGGATCTGTAGTGATGCCTCCTGCTCTATGCCTGCTGCTGGCAGTTTGTGGCTGCTCACTCTCCCTCTCTCACACTCTCCCTTTTGTCAGTCTTGTGAGAGGTTTGTCAGTTTTACTGAACTTTTTCTAAACCCAGCTCATGGTTTCATTGATTTTCTCTATTATTAGTCAGTTTTTAATTTCATTGATCACTGCTCTTTGTTTTTATTTATTCATTCATTCATTTCCTCATGTATATTTGTACTTATGTACAACCTGCTCTATGCTTCCTTTGGGCTGGTATTGCGCTTTCTCTAGATTTGGAGGGGAGAGCTTCTGTTGTTTTGTTCTCCTTTTTACTAATACCTTCTTCTGTTTCCTCTGTTCAGCTATTAGGCCCAAACTGCAAACTTTTAATTTTGATTATTGTTTTTTACAAATTCCACATTTCCTCTTAGTTCTTCCATATATTTCCTGTTTCTTAATTGAAGGTTTTATCTATTTATTTTTATTTGTTTCAACCTGTTTCCAATCTCTCTTTTTTTTTTTTTAAGAATTTTATTTATTTGGCAGAGAGAGATCACAAGTAGGCAGAGAGGCAGGCAGAGAGAGAGGAGGAAGCAGGTTCCCCGCTGAGCAGAGAGCCCGATGTGGGACTCGATCCCAGGATCCTGGGATCATGACCTGAGCTGAAGGCAGAGGCTTTAACCCACTGAGCCACCCAGGCGCCCCCTGTTTCCAATCTCTTGTTGAAGCATTGTTTCATGGCTGCTTTGAAATCTTTGTCAGATGATTCCAACATCTCTGTCATCCTGTTTTTTCATCTGTTGGTCGTCTTTTTTTCATTTGGATTGAAATCTTCCTGGTTTTTCCTGGTGTGATGAGTGTTTTTTTTTGTTTGTTTGTTTTGTTTTGTTGTTGTTGTTGTTGAAATCTGTATTTTTTGTTCTTATGCTGTGAGACCCCAGATCCTTTCTAAGGCTTGGGTTTCACAAGTATACTCACACACCACCCCAGAAGTGCAGTTGCCACCTCATTACTACAGAGAGGGGAGCAAGACCACCCCTCTTCCACTGACTCCTGAGTGGGCATCTGTCACTGCTGAACAGAAGGGGGTGTTCTGGCTTCCAAACAGCCTCCTATGGGAGTGTTGGACCCTCATTACAGCCTGGCGAGGAAGGATTCCAGGCTCCCCCACAGGACAGGACAGGCTTTTTTGTCGAGGTTTCTTCTTTTTTTCCTCTGTGCCTGCTGGTGTTTAGGGCTGCTGGTTTCCTCAGCTCCAGGTGCGGGATGCATGAGACAAAAAGAAAACCCTGGGGACTGACCACCGCTATGTCATTCCTCGAGCCCTGAAACTTGGAGCTGACCTGCTTACCTCTCCCCACATTTCAGAGTCCTCTAAGGTTTGTTTTCTATAAGATATTGAGAGTATTCACTTGTTCTTCATGAGAGGAATAGGGAAAAGAGCATGTGTCCCATCTCCTGAAGGCGTAAGATACAGGCTCCCAGGATATAACAAAGGGACAGTGTTCAACTGCACCCCCTCGCATGAGGTGTGTGCACAGACACATTATTGCTTAAGAAAGTGGACTGAGGAGTGTGGCACAGAGTACATTGTGCTGGGGAAGCAGTCAGTGCTGGGAGCGATGTTTGGGGACCCATCTAAATCGGGTATTACTGGTTGAACGCCCCGGCATCTGCGGGGGTGATGGCGAGAGTCTTATCCTTAGCACTTCACATTCAAAATGAGGCACAACATAGAAAGTGAAATTGAACCAAATCTTTTGGTGTTTGGAGGTTCACGTTACATGGTCTTCAGCTGATGTGCTCAAGACGGTGTCATAAGTGTGTCTTTAACAGCAACAATCCAGGAGATTGATAAGGAAAGGAGCAGAATACATGGAAGGCTTAAGACACGAGTATGACTAAACTCACGCTGCCCTGGTTTGACTCGTAGTCCCTCGGGATGGCACATGTGACTTTCTATGGCAGATTCTGGTTAAATATGGAATATGGCACCTATGAAAACTGAAGCTCTCTCAGGTGCTTAAAGCTGTCCTTCCGTTTGGAAAATCACAGTTGTTCCCTACACAATGTGGACCTTTGCAACCCCTAATTTGTTTTCAGCTGTGATGAATCAGGCTCACACAGAAACTGAAGTGTTTATTTGAAAATTACTTCTTGACGATAATTAAATCCATCCTGGAGAATAGAGAGGGGACATTTATGCACCTGTAAATCCCGACCGTGGCAGGGAAAGATGGAACACAGCCGGACAAAACATGCACCGGGACCGGATTTCATTCCTTCCCTCCTCTTCTGCTTTTCCCTTTTGTTATTTGATATTTGCGGACCCTCTCGACCCACCTGTGTGTCCGGTTCTTCATCTTCACCGGTCTCACTGGCGGGTGTGACTCCTGGGGGACAGAGGTGGTGACCAGAATAATAATAACTACAAGTGGAATGTGATTTGAAAGGTTGAGGTGAAACCAAACCAGCCTTGGCTTCCTCTTCTCTGTCCATAGCTATCTCAAGTACATGCCCTGTTGTTATTTCTGGCTTCCAGGACGAGGGATCTGGGGTTCTTGTATTAATAAAAGCAGTGACGTGTCAGGTTTGTCGGAAGAGCACCCTGCAGCCGTTTACAAACACCCAGCATGGGTGACTGCCCAGTGCCAGGGAAGAGGGACCAGTGATGTCCCGAGGGCAAGGGACGGGAGGTGCGAGAGTGAGGAGGGACCGTTGTCCAGGCTCTCGGCTTGTCGTACGTGCACCACCCTGCTCGCGTTTTTCTTCTTGTGCGTGGACGGACCGAGCAGCCCGTGCCCTGTGTTTCCCATTTCTCCCGGTTGTCTACGTAATTAGCTCGACTCGACTCACAGAGCTTAATAACCTTTAATTTTGTGGCGCAGTTTACTGTTTCTATCATTTGTTGCCCATGGAAATCAATGGTAGCGACTCCAGTTGAGAAATCGCCTGTTCTGAAAATGTAATTAAAGTTGAAAATGAGAAGATTTCAATGTTTTGGAAATTAAGCCATAGTGGTGAAAACTTACAGTAAGTTCACACCTGTTAATTTTTTAATTAGAAGTGAGGTCTGCCTGTGTCCCGGCGCACACCGCGTGGCTCCGCGTGCCTCCGTGCGGGACCCCACGTGCCCATCTGCGCAGTGTCACTGGCTACCTCCTACTGTCCTGCTTGGTGGCAGCATCACAGGGCAGGAAAAAGGGAGAGGGTCTGGATCCACCAAAATTTGGTTTCCTTTTGTTTTGTTTTGTTTTTGGCATCAGACCCTTTTACCACATCCTGATAAGACAGATCGTTGAGTGTGGCTTAACTTTCTGCGAGATGGGAATTTGTTTGTGGAATGCAAGTAAATATTCTTAAAAAAAAAAAAAGTGTATATTTATTTGAGAGAGAGAACAAGAAAGCGCATAAGGGGAAGAGCAGAGGGAAAGAGAGAACCCTAAAGCGGACTTCACCCTGAGTGGGGGGCCTGACACAGTACTGGACCCTCAGGACCCCGGGTCATGACCTGGGCTGAAGTCTGTAACAGACTGAGCCACCCTTAGTAACTAATCTTTTAAAGTGACTTAACCCGGGCACCTGGGTGGCTCAGTGGGTTAAGCCTCTGCCTTCGGCTCAGGTCATGATCTCAGGGTCCTGGGATCGAGCCCCGCATCGGGGTCTCTACTCAGCAGGGAGCCTGCTTCCCCCTCTCTCTCTACCTGCCTCTCTGACTACTTGTGATCTCTGTCAAATAAGTAAATAAAATCTTTTTTTGAAAAAGTGATTTAACACTAATTTGACATCAAGCTTAATCCTGTTATGGTTCCTGCAGTGTTATTACTTAATGATAAAAATATCCTGAGTTCAATAAGTTCTTTTCCAGAATCAACAGAGAACACAAATATTTTAATGAACTAAATATGAATTTAAGTGTAAATGCATAGATTTAATTATACTAGGGAATATTTTCCTTCTTTCCTGTGGTTATACAATTTTAGCAAGAAAAATTTTCTTTAAAGATAACAAACAATAAAACTAATAAAGAGGGTAATTGGGCAGTTCTTCAGTTAACGTGGCAATCTAGTTCTTGCCATGCCTCTGGAACTGCTCGTTCAGAACTGTCCTGGCTCTTGAAAGCCCCTCAATTCTGTATTTTTTCCATTATTTAAGGTGTGCCCACATCCTCACTGTCCTGAAATATGAGTCACCGGATTTCAATTCTTCTGTTACTTCCCCACCACAGTCACCTGTAATCCAGCTGTGTCCCCTGCCATGCCACCACGATTGTTTCTAGAAGGTTCCGGTCTGCGCTGTTCTTAGCAGATCAACAGGAAGAGGTCAAGACTAGTGCTGCATTTGGGAAACTGATCTTTATTCCCCAAACTCTCTCTGCTGTAACGTGTTTCACTCTCGGGGTGAAACGGAGCTGGGTTTCTGTCCCGCTGCATGGTTTCATGGCGGCCACTGCCATGTCTAGGAAGAGGTGACGCTGCCTACATCCGCGTTAGCGAGAATGTTTCCCAAGGCGATCGCCGAGGGCCAGCCACAAGGGAGAATCCTACTCGATGCTGCTTCTTTCTCTTTTCCTACCACCTTCTCTGAACAGTCTTTATTCTTGACTCTTCTGGATAATCTTCTTTATCCCTGAAGACTGATTACAGATATCTTGGGCCTTGTTCAATTTTGGTAATACTCTTTCCCTAAATCGAATTTATCTGACCATCCCGATTCCACCAATAATTCTAAAGATTGTTATTGAACCTTTCAGCATTTTTTAGACGCTTCATAGACAGAGTCTCATGACTGCTGTTCAAGGCACAGGTTGTGGTAATGGGCTCTGTCCTGGCCGTGGGGTCTGGTCTGCTGCGCCGCCTGTGTGCGCCTGTGGACTGGAGGGACTGCCGTGTGTGACACTTTAGTTCACTTTGATAGCTGTCCCGGGGTTGTATTTCTCCCCCAGCACTGCTTTTAAGGCCTGCATAAGTAGCTGTCTGCTTGCCCCGTGGCTTTACAGTCTTTGGGGTAGGGTCTCCAGGCCACGTGGCGTGGGACGGGCAGGCCACAGATTCCACGGGTACATAATGTACATTACTGCTGAGTGTTCTCCAGATCGGCCACAGGGACTCACACCCGCAGAAGACGCGCGTGAGGAGCCCCCTTTCCGCCCACGCTCACCAACTCGTGGCGCCATCGGCCTGTTAGAGTCGTGTGCATACGGCGGCCGCAAAGTATCCTCTCCTCTCTCTGTCCCTCTCTGCTAATGTCCAGTGAGCTCCGTTTCGTCATATACTTAAAGTCAGGTATCTGGTTCTCTCGCTTCAAACTGTTCTCATGATTTTCCCATTTTTTGATCAGGCTCGCCCTGTCTTTTCTCAGTGACCACATTCGCCGTATGAGTATTGATACAGAAAAGGCATTTGATAGAATTCATCACATAAGTTTGATAAAAATGTTCATTAATTATTGTAGGCACAGAGAAATGTTGTCTTTTTAAAAGATTTTGTTTACTTATTTGACAGAGAGAGAGAGAGAGAGCATAAGCAGAGAGGCAGGCAGAGGGAGAAGGTGGCTCGCCGCTGAGCAGGGACCCTGATGCGGGGGTCGAACCCAGAACCCTGGGATCATGACCTGAGCCGAAGGCAGAGGCTTAACTGACTGAGCCACCCAGGTGCCCCAAAATGCCGTTGATTTTAAGCTGATTTTATATCCATTAGCATTTTGAACACTCGTTACTTTTAAGCGCCTTCATTCTGTTGGGATTTCTGTGTACGGGGCTGGCATCTGCCCTTTACGTGTGT